>NC_133768.1:88657641-88961612 GCF_036562045.2 Rhinolophus sinicus
AAATAATGTATAGTCTGGTGTTCTAGGATGAAGTGCTCTGTAAATGTCAATTATGTCCATTTTGTCTAATGAGTCATTTAAGGCTGATGTTTTCTTATTTTCTATTTGACTGATTTATCCATAGCTGTCAATGATGTAATTAGGTCCCCTCTATAGTTCTGTTTTCGTCAACTTATCCCTTTAGTTTTGTTAGTAAATGCTTCATATTGTTTGATGATGCATGATTGTGGGCATATATATTGGTAAGTGTTATGTTTTCTTGTTGTATTGCCCCTTTGTCATTGTGAAATGTCCATCTTTGTCTCTTGTTGCCATTTTTTTTATCTTGGAGTCCATTTCATCTGATATAAGTAGAGCTACACCTGATTTTCTCTGGTTACCATTTGCTTGGAGTAGCAATTTCCACCATTTTATTTTGAGTCTATATTTGTCCTTGTAGATAAGGTGCGTCTCTTCCTGAAGCTTATGGTTGGGTTTTCTTTTTGGATTCAATCTGCTACTCTGTGCCTTTTTTGTTGTTAAAGTTTATGGGGGTGACAATTTTTAGTAAAGTTACATAGGTTTCAGGTGTATAATTCTGTAATGCATCATCTATTGATAAGTTCACACCATTTATATTTAGGGTGATCATTGATCTTCGTGGATTTCCTATATTTATTTTGTCTTTTGTTTTCTGATATCTTGGTGTCTCCGTAGTTTCTCTGCCTTCTTGTTGGTGTCTGTTTTTTAGTGTCATGGTATTCTATGACTTTTCCCTCTGTTTCTTTTTTTTTATGTTATATATATATATATATATATATATATATATATATATATTCTGTTTTTTGTTTTGTTTTGTTTTTGAGTGGTTACCATTAAGTTTATGTAAAAGAAAGTTTCATATATATAGTAGTCTTTTTTCTTCAGTATACTTCTTATCTCTATTCCCTTTTGCAGATTCAGGCCTTTCTTCTCTCCCCTGTTACATTCTTGTTGTCACAAGTTATCCCTAATTATACTGTGAGTTGATTTCTGAGTTGCTGTAGCAAGTTGTCTGTTTCTTCTTTTTCCTTTTTTAAAAAATATTTTTATCTTCTTTACCCTTTAAGTTATATCTAAGTGCATAGTGCTCTATTTTGTATAGGGATTGCCATTTCCTGCTTCTGTTTGTCTGTTCATAATATTGCTCATGGGTTTTTTGTTTGTTTTGTTTGTTTGTTTTTTTCTTTCAGGTTGAATAGTCTCCTTCAGTATTTCCTGTAATGCAGGTAGTGTGTTAGGAAATTCCCAGTTTCTGTATGTCTGGGAAGGTCTTTATTCCTCCCTCAATTTAAATGATATCTTTGCTGGATAGGTTATTCTTGGCTCATAATTTGTCTTTTCAATAATTTGAATACCACATTCTACTCCTTCTTGGCTTGTAGAGTTTCTGTTGAAAAGTCTAATTATAGTCTAATGGGCTTTTAGACTACTGTTTGCTGCTTATAGGTTACTTATAAATTACTGCTTTTTTCCCCCTGTCTGCCTTGAGTAGTCTTTCTTTGTCACTAATTTTTGTCACCTTCAATACCATGTGCCTTGGAGAGGACATGTTGGGATAGAAGTATTGGGTGTTCTGTATGTTTCTTGGATTTGAGGATCCAGTTCTTTCCAAAAGTTTGGGAAGTTCTTGTCTACTATTTCTTTGAATATATTATCTGTCCCCTTCTCCTTCTCTTCTCCTTCTTGTATACCCACTATTCTTATGTAGCTCTTCCTAATGGAGTTCTTGTGAGTTATTTCATTTCTTTCAACTCTCCTGTCTCTCACTTCTTACATCTGTGTCATTTCCAGATTTCCATCTTTGATATCACTTATTCTTTCTTCCATTTGATGAGCTCTATTACTTAAGCTGGCTATTGAATTCTTCATTTCTTTTATAGTGTTGTCATTTCCATCTCCAAAATTTCTATTTTGTTCTTTTTAAAAGATTCAATCTGTTTGGTAACATATTTATTTTGTTCTTTGATTGTGTTTCTGAGTTCATTAAGTTGCTTGTCTGTGTTTTCTGGCATTTTGTTGATTTTTTTTCAAAACAGCAATCTATTTTTTAAATTAGTTTCAGGTGTACAAAACAATGTCATAGTTAGACATTTGTACCCCTCACAAAGTGATAACCCCCTTCCCCCAATCTACTACCACTCTGATATTGTATAGAGGACAGCAATCTATAATTCTCCATCCTGTAAGTCACATATTTTCATGTTTCCAGTTCATTTTCTGGAGAATTTTTATTTTCTTTCTTAACTGTCTTGTTACCTTGGTTATTCATGGCAATTAATGAATTATTATTGTTCTTCTTGGGCATCTACAAGAGTGTGTTCTGCAGCAGGGTGATATAAAGAGGTCTTTCTTTTGCTTTTCTGTAGGTGTTGCTGGAATGTTTTATTTTCTTTCCAACTGCAGCCTTTTATTTTCTCTCACACTGTAACATAACATTTTCTCTTGCATTGTTCCAGCTTCTCACATGATTGAGAGGTTGCCTTGAAGATGGGTTTCTCCTCTGTGAGCAGGTCATCTGGGTCTCAGGAAACTGCCTCTATGGGAGGATGTTGCACGCAATAGAGTTCTGAGCTTCAGAAATCCCAATGCTGCCTCTGGAGCCCAATTCAGAGTCTGTGTGTCTCAGTCTCTTTGGTTGCCTCCAAAGGGATCCACCCAGATTGTTGTGGCAGTGAGGTGGTCTTTGAGAGGTGTCTTGTGCATTCATGGCTCCAAACAATGACAAATACCAGCCCACAGTTATTTTGCCCCTACAGCTATTCCCTTATGTCCAGAATGTTTCTCTGCAACTGTGGGACCATAGTTCCAGTTCTCAGGGTTGTAGATATTCTGTTATTTAATCTGATACTGCTAACATTTCTTCTGGAGCCTGCTTCAAACACTGGGAGCATGAGGGTTGGGCAAGCTCTGTGATGGTGGGGTTGAGTGGGCCAGTTTCTGTGTCTCTGATTTTTATTTTCTGCCTGGCAGTGAGGGCTTAATGAAGAAACAAAAACTCATAGACACAGACAATATTTATTTTTTAAAATTATTTATTTTTTTCAGTGTACAGGTCTTTCACATCCTTGGTTAAGTTTATTCCTAGATATTTTATTCTTTTTGTTGCAATTGCAAAAAGAATTGTGTTTGTTTGTTTGTTTTTCTAATGTATTTTTGTGAGATTTTATTGCTAGCATATAGGAATGCAATACATTGTTTTATGTTGATTTTGTAGCCGTCAGTGTCACTGTATTCGTTTATTGTTTGTAACAACTTTTTGGTGAAGTCTTTAGAGTTTTCTACATATAGGATCATGTCATCTGCTAAAAGGGACAATTTAACTTCTTCATTCCTAATTTGGATGCCTTTTATTTCTTTCTCTTGTCAGATTGCTCTGGCTAGGACTACCAATACTCTGCTGAAGAGCAGTGGTGATGGGGACAGCCCTGCCGTGTTCTTCAACATAAAGCAAAGGGCTTCAGTTTTTCACCATTAATAATAATATCAGCTGAGGGTCTGTCATATATTGCCTGTATTATGTTATGGGTATTTTCCTTCTATACCCATTTTATTCAGTGTTTTAATCATAAATTGATGTTGTATCTTGTCAAATGCTTTTTTTTCTGCATCTATTGATATAATTATACGATTTTTGGCCTCTATTTTGTTTATGTGGTATATCACATTGATTGATTTGCGTATAGAATACTATTCTGCCATGAGAAAAGATGAAATAGTGTCATTTGGGACAACATGGATGAACCATGAGATTATTATGCTAAGCAACATAAGTCAGATAGAAAAAGTTGAGAATCATATGATTTCAGTGATATGTGGTATATAAAAGTGAGAACAACAAAGGAACAAGACAAAGAAATGAAGAAACAAAAATTTGTAGACACAGACAATAGTTTAGTGGTTACCAGAGGGTAAGGAGTTAGGGGGATGTTAAATGAGGGTAAAAGGTATCAAATATATGGTGATGGAAGGAGAAATGATTCTGGGTATTGAACACACAACATGATATATAAATGATGTATTTCAGAATTCTACACTTGAAACCTGTAAAACTTTATTAACAATTGTCACCCCAATAAGCTTTAATTAAAAAATTTTGCTTATTTATGTTTTTTTCAGTTACACTTGATATTTAATATTATTTTATATTACTTTCAGGTGTACAGCATAATGGTTAGACATTTATATAATTGATGCAGTGATCCCCTGATTAGTCTAGTACCTACCAGGCACTATACATAATTGTTGCAAAATTATTGATTACATTCTCTATGCTGTACTTTATATCCTTGTGACTATTTTTTAACTTCCAATTTGTATGTCTTAGTCCCTTCACCTTTTTCACTCAGCCCCCAAACACCACCACTTCGACAACCGTTGTCTTGTTCTGTGTATCTGAGTTTGTTTGTGTTTTGTTTCTTTAGATTCCACATATATATGAGATCATATTGTATACAAAGGTGAAAGCACATAACTCTCTGTGTTTTGGAACAGCTGTGGAAAGACTCCCCATCTTTCTTAGGCTCTCTCTGTAAATGAAGAGTTGGATCTGTAAGGGCTGCCTCCTTCAAGCTCTTTATGGGAGCATTTTCCTTCCCTAGTAGGGCCATGAAAGACTTATTGGTTTAAGTTTCTATTAAAATCCTACTGTCGGACTTCCGGAAAAATGGCGGCGTGAGGTGAGCCTCTGTAAAGCTTCCCTGGAATTTACAACGAATCGAACAACAAAAACTCCACAAAGGACTCCCTGCACAGCAGACAGGCAAGACGAAGAGGCCCACTACCGACTGAAATCACCTACAGGTGGGAGATTCGCGCGAGTGGAGGGAGGAGGAAAGGGAGAAGCTCGCGGAGACGGAGCCGGGCGGGCTCAGGACGCAGACCTCGCTCAGTGCTCTGAGCTCGCTGCTTCCCGGAACCACCGCAGCTGCGGGAGAGGGAAGAACTTGGACTGCTAGGGCTCCGCCAGGGCTCCACAGGGCTGAGGGGGCAGCATATAACACAGCTGAACCCAACGCTCACGGCAGAGACCTCGGAGAAAAGACTGAGGGAAAAAGGCTGAAAACGGTGGTTTAAGCCCGCACTGCCGAGCAGAGAACGGAGCCTTAGGCACTGAGACTAGCCGCCCCCTCCCTCCCCTCCCAGAGCTCGCCCCGCCCCCACCTGCCCGGTGCTAGAAGCGAAACAGTAGCAGTGTCAGATCAAAACAACAGAAAATTTGCTATATTTGAGAACTGTGGCCCACAAACACAAATTCACAGCCCAACTAGTTCCAGCAAAGGGGAGAGCGCTGTAGAAGCAGGACCGGCTGTGGTGGTGGTCGCCGCCATTGCTCTGGGCCATCTCTCACAGCTCACCCCGCCCCTGGCCCCACCTATCTGGGCGGATCCCTGCAGGAGTAAACAGAACTGCTGAAACATACGGGCTCTGAATCAGGAGCTGGAAGAGCTTTGGAACATCAAAAGCTCTCCGCATACCCACCAGGACACTGCGCCCTGTGACCTAGACGAACTATTAACAGAGGAGAAGCCCGTCTCCCAGGGAGTCCCCCCATTGTGTGAGAAGCAAGAATAGTGCAGAGAAAAGAGCACTACCGTGTGGGAGAAGAAAAATAAATTGCAGTTGGAGAAATAATAAGATATTCTACCAACAAGTACTGGAAAACAAAAGAAAGACCTTTTCCTATCAACCTGTTGCAGAAGTCACTCCTGTAGATGTCTAGGAAGAGAAATAGTAAACCAGTAATCGCCATGAATAACCAAGGCAACAAGATAGCTCAGAAAGAAAGTGAAAAATCTCCAGAGAAGGCACTTAAAGATACAGAAATATGTGACTTAAGTGACGGAGAATTCAAGATTGCAGTTCTGAAAAAACTCAACGAGATACAAGAAAACACAGATAGGCAGTTAAATGAACTCAGAAACTCAATCAAAGAACAGCATGAGCATTTTACGAAAGAGATTGAAATTTTAAAAAAGAACCAAAGAGAATTTCTGGAGATTAAGAACTCAATAGAAGAAATTAAGAATGAAATAACCAGCTTAGGTAGTAGAGTTGACCAGATGGAGGAAAGAATCAGTGACATCGAAGATAGAAACCTGGAAATGACACAGATAGAAGAAGAAAGAGACTTGAGACTTAAAAGAAATGAAAGAACTCTACAAGAACTTTCTGACTCCATCAGAAAGAGCAATATAAGAATAATGGGCATATCAAAAGGAGAAGATAGAGAGAAGGAAACAGAGAATATATTCCAACAAACTGTCGATGAGAACTTCCCAAATTTGTGGACAGAACTGGACCCTCGAATCCAAGAAGCAAATAGAACACCTAGTTACCTCAATCCCAACAGGCCTTCTCCAAGGCACATTGTATTGAAGCTGTCTAAAATCAACGACAAAGAAAGAATCCTCAAGGCAGCCAGGGAAAAGAAGACGGTAACTTACAAAGGAAAGCCCATTAGATTATCATCAGATTTTTCAGCAGAAACTCTACAAGCCAGGAGGGAGTGGAACCAAATATTCAAACTATTGAAAGAGAGAAATCATGAGCCAAGAATAATATATCCAGCAAAGATATCCTTTAGATATGAAGGAGGAATAAAGACCTTTCCAGACATACAGAAGCTGAGGGAATTTTCTAATGCACGACCTGCACTACAAGAAATACTAAAGGAGGCTATTCGACCACCATCAACAGGGACAATTTGTGGCAACCAAAACTCAAAAAGGGGGAGAGTAAAGGCCTGAACCGGAATATGGGAATGGAGAAAGTAAGCGTGCTGAAGAAAATGGAATACTCTAAATATCAAACTTTCTTTTACATAAACTTAAGGGTAACCACTCAAAAAAATCCAGAACTGAAATATATACTGAAATAAAAGAAGAAACAGAGGGAAACATCATAGAATACCACCACACAGAAATAATAGACAACAACAAAAAGCAAAGAAACAATGGAGACACAGCCTTACCAGAAAACTAAAGATAGAATGACAGGAAATCCTCACATATCAATAATCACCCTAAATGTAAATGGACTGAACTCACCAATAAAAGGCACAGAGTAGCAGATTGGATCAAAGAACTAAACCCAACCATATGCTGTCTCCAAGAGACACATCTCAGCTACAAGGACAAGCATAGACTCAAAGTGAAAGGGTGGAAATTGACACTCCAAGCAAATGGTACCCAGAGAAAATCAGGTGTAGCCATAATGATATCAGATGAAACAGACTTCAAGGTGAAAAAGATAACAAGAGACAAAGATGGACATTTCATAATGGTGAAGGGGACAGTACAACAAGAAGACATAACAGTCATCAATATTTATGCCCCCAATCAGGGAGCACCGAAATACACCAAGCAACTACTAACAGAACTAAAGGGAGAAATTGACCAAAACACAATTATACTAGGGGACTTAAATACATCATTGACAGCTATGGATAGATCATCCAAACAGAAAATAAATAACGAAATAGTAGCCCTAAATGATACATTAGATGAAATGGACATAACTGACATTTATAGAGCACTTCATCCTAAAACATCAGACTATACATTCTTTTCTAGTGTACATGGAACATTCTCAAGGATAGACCATATATTGGGACATAAAATCAGTCTCAACAAATTTAAGAAGATTGAAATCATACCATGCATATTCTCTGATCACAAGGCTTTGAAATTGGATATCAACTGTAAAAAGAAAGCGGAAAAACACAAATACATGGAGACTAAACAACATACTTTTAAAGAAGGACTGGGTCAAAGAAGAAATTAGAGGAGAGATCAAAAGATACATAGAAACAAATGACAATGAAAATACATCCTACCAAAATTTTTGGGATGCAGCGAAAGCAGTTTTAAGAGGGAAATTTATCTCATTACAGGCCTATCTCAAGAAACAAGAAAACTCCCAAATAAATAACCTCATGGTACACCTTAAAGAACTAGAAAAGAAGAACAAGTAAAACCCAAGGTCAGCAGAAGAAAGGAAATAATAAAAATTAGAGCAGAACTAAATGAAATAGAGAACAAAAAGACAATAGAAAAAATTAATGTGACAAAGAGCTGGTTCTTTGAAAAGATTAACAAAATTGACAAACCCTTGGCTAGACTTACTAAGATAAAAGAGAGAAGACACTGATTAACAAAATCAGAAACGTAAAAGGGAAGTTATCACGGACACCACAGAAATACAAAGGATCATCCAAGAATACTATGAAGGACTATATGCCACCAAATTCAACAACCTAGAAGAAATGGACAAGTTCTTAGAAACATATAGCCTTCCAAGGCTGAACCATGAAGAACTGGAAAATCTAAACAGACCGATCACCAGTAACTAAATTGAATCAGTCATCCAAAACCTTCCCAAAAGCAAAAGTCCGGGACCAGATGGCTTCACTAGTGAATTCTACCAAACCTTCAAAGAGGATCTAATACCAATTCTGCACAAACTCTTCCAAAAATTGAAGAAGAGACAGTACTCCCTAACTCATTTTATGAGGCCAACATTACCCTGATACCAAAACCTGGTAAGGACAGCACAAAAAAGAAAACTACAGACCAATATCTCTGATGAATACCGATGCAAAAATCCTAAATAAAATTCTAGCAAATCGAATACAACAATGCATTAAAAAGATTATTCATCACGACCAAGTGGGGTTCATCCCGGGGCACAAGGATGGTTCAACATACATAAATCCATCAATGTGATACATCACATAAACAAAATAAAGGACAAAAATCATATGATTATATCAATTGATGCAGAAAAGCATTTGACAAGATACAACATCCATTTATGATTAAAACACTTAATAAAATGGGTATAGAAGGAAAATACCTTAACATAATAAAGGCCATATATGACAAGCCCTCTGCTAATCTCATAATTAATGGAGAAAACTGAAGCCCTTTGCTCTACGTTCAGGAACACGACAGGATGTCCCCTATCACCTCTGCTTTTCAACATAGTGTTAAAGTCCTTGCCAGAGCAATCAGGCAAGAGAAAGAAATAAAAGGCATCCAAATTGGGAATGAAGAAGTTAAATTATCACTCTTTGCAGATGACATGATGCTATATATAGAAAACCCTAAAGACTCCACCAAAAAGCTATTAGAAACAATCAACGAATACAGTAAAGTGGCGGCTACAAAATCAACGCACAAAAGTCCATTGCCTTCCTATATACTAACAATGAAATCTCAGAAAAAGAAATACGAAAAACAATTCCTTTTGCAATTGCAGCAAAAAGAATAAAATACCTAGGAATAAACTTAACCAAGGATGTGAAAGACCTATATGCTGAAAACTATAAGACATTTTTGAAAGAAATTGAAGAAGACACAAAGAAATGGAAAGACATTCCGTGCTCATGGATTGGAAGAATCAACATAGTTAAAATGGCCATATTACCCAAAGCAATATACAGATTCAATGCAATCCCCATCAAAATCCCAATGGCATATTTTAAAGAAATAGAACAAAAAATCATCAGATTTGTTTGGAACCACAAAAGACCCTGAATAGCCAAAGCAATCTTAAGGAAAAAGAACTATAATGGAGGTATCACACTTCCTGACTTTGGCTTGTACTACAGGGCTACAATAATCAAAACAGCATGGTATTGGCAGAAAAACAGACACATAGACCAATGGAATAGAATTGAGAACCCAGAAATAAAACCACATAAATATGGACAGATAATTTTTGACAAAGAAGCTAAAAACATACAATGGAGCAAAGACAGCCTCTTCAATAAATGGTGCTGGGAGAATTGGATAGCCACGTGCAAAAGAATGAAACTGGACTGCTATTTGTCACCATGTACCAAAGTTAATTCAAAATGGATCAAAGACTTAAGCATAAGACCTGACACAATAAACTGCATAGAAGAAAACATAGGTACTAAACTTATGGACCTTGGGTTCAAAGAGCATTTTATGAACTTGACTCCAAAGGCAATGGAAGTAAAAGCTAAAATAAACGAATGGGACTATATGAAACTTAAAAGCTTCTGCACAGCAAAAGAAACCATTGACAAAATAAAGAGGCCACCAACTGAATGGGAGAAGATTTTTGCAAACAGTGCCTCCGATAAGGGGCTAGTATCCAGAATATACAAGGAACTCATGCAACTCAACAACAAAAAACAAACAACCCAATTGAAAAATGGGCAGAGGACTTGAAGAGACATTTCTCCAAAGAGGACATACAAATGGCAAATAGACATATGAAAAAATGCTCAACATCACTAATCATCAGAGAAATGCAAATCAAAACCACAATGAGATATCACCTCACCCCAGTCAGAATGGCTATCATCAACAAGACAAATAGTAACAAATGTTGGAGAGGCTGTGGAGAAAAAGGAACCCTCATACACTGTTGGTGGGAATGCAGACTGGTGCAGCCGTTATGGAAGGCAGTGTGGAGGTTCCTCAAAGAATTACGAATAGAATTGCCATATGACCCAGCAATCCCTCTCCTGGGTATCTACCCAAAAAATCTGAAAACATTTAGAGATAAAGACACGTGTGCTCCAATGTTCATTGCAGCTTTGTTTACGGTGGCCAAGACATGGAAACAACCAAAATGTCCTTCGATAGATGAATGGATAAAGAAGTTGTGGTATATATACACAATGGAATACTATTCGACAGTAAGAAAAGATGATATAGGAACATTTGTGACAACATGGATGGATCTTGAGAGAGTAATGCTGAGCGAAACAAGTCAGACAGAAAAAGCAGAGAACCATGTGATTTCACTGATATGTGGTATATAAACCAAAGGCAACAAGAACAGGACAAACAAATGGGAAAGAGAAACTCGTGGACACGGACAATAGTTTGGTGGTTGCCAGAGGGTAACGGGGGTGGGGTGGGGGTGGGATATGAGGATGGGGGGGATCGAATATATGGTGATGGAAGGAGAACTGAATCTGGGTGAAGAACACACAATGGGATTTATAGATGATGTGATGCAGAATTGTACACCTGAAATCTATGTAATTTTACTGACAATTGTCACCGCAATAAATTTAATTTAAAAAAAAAAAAAAAATCCTACTGTCACTAGCCAGATGATGGATACTCTGAATTGGACAACCTTCTAAATTGAAAAATTTCAGAGCTCTATCATTGGTATAATAACTAGTCATTAAGATTCCCTTAATTTTGTTAATCTTTTCAAAGAACCAGCTCTTTGTCACATTAATTTTTTCTATTGTCTTTTTGTTCTCTATTTCATTTAGTTATGCTCTACTTTTTGTTACTTCCTTTCTTCTGCTGAACTTGGGTTTTACTTGTTCTTCTTTTTCTAGTTCTTTAAGGTGTAACATGAGGTTATTTATTTGGGAGTTTTCTTGTTTCTTGAGATAGGCCTGTAATGAGATAAATTTCCCTCTTAAAACTGCTCTCACTGCATCCCAAAAATTTTCGTAGGATGTATTTTCATTGTCATTTGTTTCTATGTATCTTTTGATCTCTCCTCTAATTTCTTCTTTGACCCAGTCCTTCTTTAAAAGTATGTTGTTTAATCTCCATGTATTTGTGTTTTTCCCCGCTTTCTTTTTACAGTTGATATCCAATTTCAAAGCCTTGTGATCAGAGAATATGAATGGTATGATTTCAATTTTCTTAAATTTGTTGAGACTGATTTTATGTCCCAATATATGGTCTGTCCTTGAGAATGTTCCGTGTACACTAGAAAAGAGTGTATAGTCTGATGTTTTAGGATGAAGTGCTCTATAAATGTCAATTATGTCCATTTCATCTAATGTGTCATTTAGGGCTACTATTTCGTTATTTATTTTCTGTTTGGATGATCTATCCATAGCTGTCAATGATGTATTTAAGTCCCCTAGAATAATTGTGTTTTGGTCAATTTCTCCCTTTAGTTCTGTTAGTAGTTGTTTGGTGTATTTCGGTGCTCCCTGATTGGGGGCATAAAGATTGATGACTATTATGTCTTCTTTTTGTACAGTCCCCTTCACCATTATGAAATGTCCATCTTTGTCTCTTGTTATCTTTTTCACCTTGAAGTCTGTTTCATCTGATATCATTATGGCTACACCTGATTTTCTCTGGGTACCATTTGCTTGGAGTGTCAATTTCCACCCTTTCACTTTGAGTCTATGCTTGTCCTTGTAGCTGAGATGTGTCTCTTGGAGACAGCATATGGTTGGGTTTAGGTTTTTTGATACAATCTGCTACTCTGTGCCTTTTTATTGGTGAGTTCAGTCCATTTACATTTAGGGTGATTATTGATATGTGAGGATTTCCTGTCATTCTATCTTTAGTTTTCTGGTAAGGCTGTGTCTCCATTGTTTCTTTGCCTTTTTGTTGTTGTCTATTATTTCTGTGTGGTGGTATTCTATGATGTTTCCCTCTGTTTCTTCTTTTATTTCAGTATATATTTCAATTCTGGATTTTTTTTGAGTGGTTACCCTTAAGTTTATGTAAAAGAAAGTTTGATATTTAGAGTATTCCATTTTCTTCAGCACGCTTACTTTCTCCATTCCCATATTCTGGTTCAGGCCTTTACTCTCCCTCTTTTTGAGTTTTGGTTGCCACAAATTGTCCCTGTTGATGGTGGTCGAATAGCCTCCTTTAGTATTTCTTGTAGTGCAGGTCGTGTATTAGAAAATTCCTCAGCTTCTGTATGTCTGGAAAGGTCTTTATTCCTCCTTCATATCTAAAGGATATCTTTGCTGGATATATTATTCTTGGCTCATGATTTCTCTCTTTCAATAGTTTGAATATTTGGTTCCACTCCTCCTGGCTTGTAGAGTTTCTGCTGAAAAATCTGATGATAATCTAATGGGCTTTCCTTTGTAAGTTACCGTCTTCTTTTCCCTGGCTGCCTTGAGGATTCTTTCTTTGTCGTTGATTTTAGACAGCTTCAATACAATGTGCCTTGGAGAAGGCCTGTTGGGATTGAGGTAACTAGGTGTTCTATTTGCTTCTTGGATTCGAGGGTCCAGTTCTGTCCACAAATTTGGGAAGTTCTCATCAACAATTTGTTTGAATATATTCTCTGTTCCCTTCTCTCTTTCTTCTCCTTCTGGTATGCCCATTATTCTTATATTGCTCTTTCTGATGGAGTCAGAAAGTTCTTGTAGAGTTCTTTCATTTCTTTTAAGTCTCAAGTCTCTTTCTTCTTCTATCTGTGTCATTTCCAGGTTTCTATCTTCGATGTCACTGATTCTTTCCTCCATCTGGTCAACTCTACTACCTAAGCTGGTTATTTCATTCTTAATTTCTTCTATTGAGTTCTTAATCTCCAGAAATTCTATTTGGTTCTTTTTTAAAATTTCAATCTCTTTCGTAAAATGCTCATGCTGTTCTTTGATTGAGTTTCTGAGTTCATTTAACTGCCTATCTGTGTTTTCTTGTATCTCGTTGAGTTTTTTCAGAACTGCAATCTTGAATTCTCTGTCATTTAAGTCACATATTTCTGTATCTTTAAGTGCCTTCTCTGGAGATTTTTCACTTTCTTTCTGAGCTATCTTGTTGCCTTGGTTATTCATGGCGATTACTGGTTTACTATTTCTCTTCCTAGACATCTACAGGAGTGACTTCTGCAACAGGTTGATAGGAAGAGGTCTTTCTTTTGTTTTCCAGTACTTGTTGGTAGAAGGTCTTATTATTTCTCCAACTGCAATTTATTTTTCTTCTCCCACACGTTAGTGCTGTTTTCTCTGCACTGTTCCTGCTTCTCACACAATGGGGGGATTCCCTGGGAGACGGGCTTCTCCTCTGTTAATAGTTCGTCTAGGTCACAGGGCACAGTGTCCTGGTGGGTATGCGGAGAGCTTTTGATGTTCCAAAGCTCTTCCAGCTCCTGATTCAGAGCCCGTATGTTTCAGCAGTTCTGTTTACTCCTGCAGGGATCCACCCAGATAGGTGGGGTCAGGGGCCGGGTAAGTTGTGAGAGGTGGCCCAGAGCAATGGCGGCGACCACCACCACTTCTGTTCCTGCTTCCACAGCTCCCTCCCCTTTGCCGGAACTAGTTGGGCTGTGAATTTGTGTCTGCGGTCCACAGTTCTCAAAACAGCAAATTTTCTGTTGTTTTGATCTGACACTGCTACTGTTTCACTTCTAGCACCAGGCAGGTGGGGTCGGGGCGAGCTCTGGGAGGGTAGGGAGGGGGCGGCTAGTCTCAGTGCCTAAGGCTCCATTCTCTGCTCAGCAGTGAGGGCTTAAACCACCGTTTTCAGCCTTTTTCCCTCAGTCTTTTCTCCGAGGTCTCTGCCGTGAGCGTTGGGTTCAGCCGTGTTATATGCTGCCACCTCAGCCCTGTGGAGCCCAGGTGGAGCCCTAGCATTCCAAGTTCTTCCCTCACTCGCAGCTGCGGTAGCTTCAGGAAGCAGCGAGCTCGGAGCACTGGGCTAGGTCTGCGTACTGCGCCCGCGCGGCTCCATCTCCGTGCACTTCTCCCTTTCCTCCTCCCTCCACTCGCGTGAATCTCCCACCTATGGGTGATTTCAGTCGGTAGTGGGCCTCTTCGTCTTGCCTGTCTGCTGTGCAGGGAGTCCTTTCTGGAGTTTCTGTTGTTCGATTCTTTGTAAATTCCAGGGGAGCTTTACAGAGGCTCACCTCATGCCGCCATTTTTCCAGAACTCCAAGATTCCCTTAATAAAATGGAAGGACAGAAATTAGAACAAAAGTCAAAGTCCATTCAGACCCCTTCCTATTTACATTCAGATGTTTACAGATATTGTAAAAGAAAATAATAGGACATTGGAAGTACAACTGCCCTGCACTTAAGGAGAAAAATGGATACAAAGAAAAATAACTTGTCTTAAGATGTTTGAATCTGCTATTTAGCTTCATGGTTCTTACAGATGCTAATATCGTTAGGTTAATTAACAAGAGAAGTAAGAATAAATAAAAGGAGAAGGGAAAAAGCAAGGGATTTCCCTACAATGTAGAATTTTTTTTTATGATAGCGAATAATTTATTTTACTGTTTTTAATTACAGTTTATTGGGTGACAATGGTTAGTAAAGTTACATAGGTTTCAAGTGTACAATTCTGTAATATATCATCTATATATCACATTGTTTTCATCACCTAGAGTCAGTTCTCCTTCCATCACCATATACTTGATTCCATTTACCCTCATATACCACTCCCTTCCACACTTATCCAAAATTTTCTAAAGCTTATCGAGATATAGGATTATGAGAATTGGTGTATTTGAACAGGTTTTAGAAGATTTGATAACTTTTTAACAGAAATTTGGCCAAATTAGGAAACTAATGTCAGAGTCTCATAAGAATGTTTTTAAAGTCTCAGCTGGTCATTCTGCTGGGTAATTGGAAATGTACACACATCCTTATACTGCATGAGGCTGAAGTAACTGGAAAAAAAAGCAAACAAACAAAAAACGAGAAGGGGGCATTTTTTAAAATAAGCAGCGAAAGTCTCACATGGCTGACTCTCTACATCGTTTTGAACCGCATCCTTAAAAAGTGTGAAGGACAGACGAAAAATTTTGTGTTTTCTGTAAAATTAGTAATTCTGTTCCTGTTTTGATCTGTTTATGATATCTGTTACTTTATCTGTGTTTATATGTGTATGGTATGTTTTCCACCTCCAATATTATTACTAGTTTATTAGATTTGATTGTCTTAAAGAAATTAAGCACATATAGGAATTAAGAAATATAAAAAAAAGTAATGCAGATGTTTTTCAAGATCATGTGATCTAGAAAAGTATTGGATATTAAAGCTGATTTAGGTTTCGTTTGATCGAATGGTCATGTCTTTTAGAGTTATTAACATTGAATATGGTATTTGTTTTATTTGGTTTACAGAAATAAGTTCATGTTATTTGTTATTAAATTTGTCAAGAAAATAGAAACCTCATAGAGTTGTAAAGAACTAATAAATAAAAATCCCATAGAGTTGCTAAGAACTAATAAATAGTCATAACTCAGAGAAAAGTTGTTGTTTTTAATTAAAGTTTCTTAGGGTGACCATTGTTAGTAAAGTTACATAGACTTAAGGTGTACAATTCTGTAATACATAATCTATATCTCACATTATGTGCTCACACCCAGAGTCAGTTCTCTTTCCATCACCATATATTGGATCCCCTTTACCTTGATCTACCACCTCCCTCTCCCTGAAACCTCTGGTAACGACTAAACTAAGGTCTGTGTCTATGAGTTTTTGTTTCTTCATTTGTTTGTCTTGTTCCTTTGTTGTTCTCACTTTTATATATTACATATCAGTGAAATCATACGGTTCTCAACTTTTTCTGTCTAACTTATTTCCCTCAACATAATAATATCAAGATAAGTCCATGTTGTTGCAAGTGGTATAATTTCATCTTTTCTTATGGCTGAATAGTATTCCATTGTGTATAGGACATCTTCTTTATCCATTCACCTATCGGAGGACACTTTGGTTGTTTCCATGTCTTGGCCACCATAAATAAAGCTGCAATGAACACTGGAGATCATATATCTTTACGGGTAAATGTTTTCAGATTTTTTGGCTATATACCCAAGAGAGGGATTGCTGGGTCATATGTCAATTCTACTTTTAATTTTCTTTCTTTAAATTAAAATTTATTGGGATGACAATTGTTAGTAAAGTTACATAGATTTCAGGTGTACAATTCTGTACTATATTATCTATATCTCACATTGTGTGTTCACCACCCAGAGTCAGTTCTCTATCCATCACCATATATTAGACCTCGTTTACGCTCTGCTAGAGCCCTATTCCCCCCACCTCCTTACCCTCTGGTAACTCCTAAACTATTGTCTGTGAGTTTTTGTTCTTTCAGTTGTTTTTCTTGTTCTTTTGTTGTTTTCGGTTTATATACCACATAATTACTTTTTCTGTCTGACTTGTTTCTCTTAGCATAATAATCTCAAGATCCATCCATGTTGTCACAAATGGTCCTATTTCATCTTTTATTACCACCGCATAGTAACCCATTGTGTACATATACCTCAGTTTCTTTATCCATTCATCTAACAAATGACATTTTGGTTGTGTCCATGTCTTGGTCACCATAAATAAAGCTGCAATGAACATTGGAGCACACTTATCTTTATGGATTAATGTTTTCAGATTTTTTTGGTAGATACCCAGGAGAGGGATTGCTGGGTAATATGGTAATTCTATTCATAATTTGTTTACATGGTGACAAAGAAAAAACAATGAAATGCATAAAGAAAACATAGGTACTAAACTTATGGACCTTGGGTTCAAACAGCATTTTATAAATTTGACTCCAAAGGTAAGGGAAGTAATAGCTAAAATAAGTGAATGGGACTATATCAAACTAAAAAGCTTCTGTACAGCAAAAGAAACCATGGACAAAGTAAAGAGGCAACCAACAGAATGAGAGAAGATTTTTGCAAACAATGCCTCCAATAAGGGCTAATATCTAAAACATATAAGGAATTCATATAAATCAACAAAAACAACAACAAAAAACAAACAATCCAATTAAAAAATTGGAAGAAGTCCTGAATAGACATTTCTCCAAAGAAGACAAGCAAATGGCCAATAGACATATGAAAAAATGTTCCATATCACTAATCATCAGAAAAGTGCACATAAATACCACAATGAGTTATCACCTCATACTAGTTAGAATGGCTATCATCAACAGATATGTAACAAGTGTTGGAGAGGCTGTGGAGAAAACGGACCGCTCATAAACTGTTGGTGAGAATGCAGATTGGTGCACCCACTATAGAAGGTAGTGTGGAGGTTCCTCAAAAAAATTGAAATACCCCCTAGAATTTACAACAAATTGAACAACTATAACTCCACAAAGGACTCCCTGCCCAGCAGAGAGGCAAGACTAAGAGGTGCACTATTGAAATCACCTAAATGTGTGCAAATTGTGGGAGCAGTGGAGGAGGGAAAGGAAAAGTGTGGAGATGGGGCCGCATGAGCACAGCACGCAGACCCAGCTTGGTGCTCAGAGCTCCCTGCATTCTGGAACTATGGCAGCTATGGGAGAGGGAAGAATTCAGACTGCTAGGGCTCCACTTATGGCCCACAGGGCTGAGGGGAAAGCATATAACATGGCTGAACCCAACACTCAGGGCAGAGACTTTGGAGCAAATACTGAGGGAAGAAGTCTGAAAACAGTGGTTTAAGCCCTCACTGCTGAGCAGGGAACAGAAGCCTTAGGCACTGAGCCTAGCCGTCCCCTACCTACCCTCCAGAGCTCATCCGGCCCTCACCTGCCCAGTACTAGAAGCAGAACAGTAGCAGTGTCAGATCAAAAGAACAGAATAATTGCAGTTCTGAGAACTGTGGCATGCAGACACGGACTCACAACCCAAATAATTCTGGCAAAGGGGAGGGAGCCATGGAAGCAGGACTAGCATATTGGAGGCTATTCGAGCAGCATCAATAGGGATAATTGGTGGCAACCAAAACATAAAAGGGAGAGTAAAAGACTGAAATGGAATATGAGAATGGAGAAAGTAAGCATGCTGAAGAACATGGAATACTCTAAATATGAAACATTTTTCTACATCAAATTAATGACAACCACTCAAAAAAAAATCCAGAATTGAAATATATAGCATAATAAAAGAAGAAACAGAGGGAAAAATCATAGAATACCAACACACAGAAATAATAGACAACAACAAAAAGGTAAAGAAACAATGGAGACACAGACTTACCAGAACACTAAAGATAGAATGATAGGAAATCTTCACATACTAATAATCACCCTAAATGTAAATGGATGAGCTCACCAATAACAAAGCACAGAGTAGCCGATTGCATCAAAAAAACTAAACCCAACCATATGCTGCACCCAAGAGACACATCTCAACTACAAGGACAAAAATAGACTCAAAGTGAAAAGGTTTAATTGACACTCCAAGCACATGGTATCCAGAGAAATTCAGGTGTAGCCTTACTGATATCAGATGAAACAGACTTCAGGACAAAAATGGTAACAAGAGACAAAGATGAACATTTCATAATGATACAGAGGACTATAACAAAACAGTCATCAATATTTATGCCACCAACCAGGGAGCACCAAAATATACAAAGCAACTATCAACAGAATTAAAGCGAGAAATTGATAAAAACACAATTACAGTAGGGGACCTAAATATATCATTAACAGCTATGGATAGATCACCCAAACAGAAAATAAATAAAGAAATAACAGCCTTAAATGACACATTAGATGAAATAAACAAACTTGATATTTATAGAGTACTTCATCCTAAAACATCAGACTATATATTTTTTTGTAGTGTACATGGAACATTATCCAGCATACACCATATATTGGGATGTAAAACTAGCCTCAGCCAATTTAAGACGACAGAAATCATACCAAGCATTTTCTTGGATCACATGATTTTGAAATTGGATGTCAACGGCAGGAAAAAAGCAGGAAAAACCACAACTATGTGGAGATTAAGCAAGACGCTTTTAAAGAAAGACTGCTCAAACAAGACATAAGAGTAGAGATAAAAATATACATAGAAACAAATGAAAATGAAAATGCATCCTACCAAAATTTTTGGGATGCAGCAAAAGGAGTTTTAAGAGAAAAAATTATATCATTACAAACTACCTCAAGAAAGAAGAAAAATCCAAAAATAATCTCAGGTAACACCTAAAAGAACTAGAAAAAGTCATAGACACAGACAATAGTTTAGTGGTTACCAGAGGGTAAGAGGGGTGAAGGGTGGGAGGTGAGGGTAAAAGGGAGCAAATATTTCGTGATGGAAGGAGAACTGACTCTCGGTGGTGAACACACAATGGGATTTATAGATGATGTAATACAGAATTGTACACCTGAAATCTATGTAATTTTACTAACAATTGTCACCCCAATAAATTTAAAAAAAAAGAACTAGAAAAAGGAAAACAAATGAAACCCAAAGTAAGCAGAAGGAATGAAATAATAAAAATCAGAGTATAACTAAATGAAATAGAGAACAAAAAGACAATAGAAAAAAATTAGTGCAACAAAGAGCTGCTTCTTTGAAAAGATTAATAAAATTGACAAACCCTTTGCAAGACTCACAAAGATAAAAAGACAAAAGACACTAATAAACAAAATCAGAAATGGAAGAGGGGAAGTTATCACGGATGCCACAGAAATTCAAAGGATCACCCAAGAGTACTATGATGGACCCCATACCACCAAATTCAATAACCTAGAAGAAATGGACAAGTTCTTAGAAACATATAGCCTTCCTATGCTGAATCACGAAGAATTGGAAAATCTAAATAGACCGATCACCAGTAAGGAAATTGAATCATTCATCTGAAAGAACCAAAAGCAAAAGTGGGGACCAGTTGGCTTCACTAGTGAATTCTACCAAACCTTCAAAGAGGATCTAATGCCAATCCTTCTCAAACTCTTCCAAAAAATTGAAGAAGAGACAGTACTCCCTAATTCATTTTATGAGGCAAACATTAACCTGATACCAAAACCTGGTAAGGAAAATGCAAAAAAAGAAAACTACATACCAATATCTCTGATACAAAAATCCTAAACAAAATTCTAGCTAATCGAATGCAACAATGCATTAAAAAGATTATACATCACCACCAAGTGGGAGTCATTCCAGGTTCAAAAGGATGGTTGAACATATGTAAATCAATCAAGATGATATGCCATGTAAGCAAAATGAAGGACAAAAATCATATGATTATATCAAAAATCATATGATTATTTTACATGGTGACAAATAGCAGTCCAATTTCATTCTTTTGCATGTGGCTGTCCAATTCTGCCAGCACCATTTATTGAAGAGGTTTTCTCCATTGCATGTTTTTTGCTTCTTTGTCAAAAATTATCTGTCCATATTTATGTGGGTTTATTTCTGGCTTCCCAATTCTATTCCATTGGTCTATGTTTCTAATTTTCTGCCAATACCATGATGTTTTTATTATCCTTTATTTTGTTTTGTTTCTGCAATTTATCACATTGATGGCTCTGTGTATGTTGAACCATCCTTGTGCCCCTGGCAGGAACCCCACTTGGTCATGATGAATAATCTTTCTAGTGTATTGTTGCATTCAATTTGCTGGAATTTAGTTGAGGATTTTGGCATCTGTATTCATCAGGTATATTAGTCTGTAATTTTCTTTTTTGTGTTATCCTTACCAGGTTTTGGTATCATGGTAATGTTGGCCTCCTAAAATGAGTTAGGGAAATTGTCTCTTCTTCACTTTTTTGGAAGAGTTTGAGTAGGACAGGTATTAGATTCTCTTTGGTAGAATTCACTAATGAAGCCATGTGGTCCTGTACTTCTGCTTTTGGGAATTTTTCGGTTGACTGATTCAATTTTCTTACTGGTGATCCAGTCTATTTAGATTTTTCAATTCTTCATGATTAATCCTAGGAAGGCTATATGTTTCTAATAACTTGTCCATTTCTTCTAGGTTATTGAATTTTGTGGTATATGGTCCTTCATAGTACTCTTGGATGATCCTTTGTATTTCTGTGGCATCCATGATAATTTCCCCTCTTCCATTTCTGATTTTGTTTATTAGTGTCTTTTGTCTTTTTATCTTTGTGAGTCTAGCCAAGGGTTTGTCAATTTTATTAATCTTTTCAAGGAACCAGCTCTTTGTCACATTAATTTTTTCCATTGTGTTTTTGTTCTCTATTTCATTTAATGCTAATCTGATTTATTTTTATTGCTTTTCTTCTGCTGACCTTCGGTTTCATTTGTTCTTCTTTTTCTAGTTCTTTAAGGTGTAACACGAGGTTATTTATTGGGATTTTTGTGGTTCTTGATTTAGGCCCGTAATGATGTAATTTTCCTTCTTAAATCTGCTTTCTCTCCATCCGAAAAAAATTGGTAGGATGTATTTTCATTCTCATTTGTTCCTATGTGTCTTTTGATGTCTCCTCTTACTTCTTCTTTGACCAAGTCGTTCTTTAAAAGTATGTTGTTTAATCTCCACGTATTTCTAGTTTTCCCTGCTTTCTTTTTGCAGTTGATATACAATTTCAAAGCCTTGTCTATCTTTGCTTTTTGTTATCTTTTTGTCCTGAAATACATTTCATCTAATATCATTATAGGTATACCTGCTTTTCTCTGAATACCCTTTGCTTGGAGTGTCAGTTTTAACCCTTTCCCTTTGAGATAGTATTTGTCCTTATAGCTGAGATGCGTCTCTTGGAGGCAGCATATGTTGGGGTTTATGTTTTCATCCAATCTACTACTCTGTGCCTTTTTATTGGTGAGTTCAGTTTATTTAGATTTGGCTGATTATTGTTATATGAGAATTTCATGTCATTCTATCTCTGGTTTTCTGGTAGGATGTTGTCTCCATTGTTTTTTCGCCTTTTTTGTTGCTGTCTATTATTTCATTGTGGTGGTATTCTATGATTTTTCCCTCTACATCTTCTCAGAATTGCAAATATTCTGTTCATTTGATCTGACACTGCTACCTTTTTACTTCTAGCACTGAGAGTGTAGGAAGAGGGTGGCCAGGCTCCATGCCTATACCTTCTATTCTCTGCTTGTCAGTGAGGGCTTAAACCACAGTTTTCACCCTTCTTCTCTCAGTCTTTTCTCTGAAATGTCTGCCGTGAATGTTGGGTTCAGCCCATTGGGTTCATCACTAATAATCACAAAAATGCAAATAAAAACCCCAATTAGATATCACCTCACCCCAGTTAGTATGGCTATTATCAACAAGACAAATAGTAACAAGTATTGGAGAGGCTGTGGAGAAAAAAGAACCCTCATACACGGTTGGTGGGAATGCAGACTGGTGCAGCCGTTATGGAAGGCAGTGTGGAGTTTCCTCAAAAAATTACAAATAGAATTACCATGTGATCCAGCAATCCCTCTCCTGGGTATCTACCCAAAAAATCTGAAAACATTTGTAGATAAAGACACGTGTGCTCCAATGTTCATTGCAGCTTTGTTTACAGTGGCCAAGACATGGAAACAACCAAAATGTCCTTCGATAGATTAATGGATAAAGAAGTTGTGGTATATGTACGCAATGGAATACTATTTGGCGGTAAGAAAAGATGATGTAGGAACATTTATGACAACATGGATGGATCTTGAAAGTATAATGCTAAGTGAAATAAGTCAGACAGAAAAAGCAGAGAACCATATGATTTCACTGATATGTGGTATATAAACCAAAAACAAAAAGAGAACAAGACAAACAAATGAGAAACAGAAACTCATAGACACAGACAATAGTTTAGTGGTTGCCAGAGGGTAAGGGGGGTGGGGGGTGGGGGGTGGGAGATGAGGGTAAGGGGGATCGAATATATGGTGCTGGAAGGAGAACTGACTCTGGGTGATGAACACACAATGGGATTTATAGATGATGTAATACAGAATTGTACACCTGAAATGCATGTAATTTTACTAACAATTGTCACCCCAATAAATTTAAAAAAAACCTCGAAAAAAATTTCTAGCAAATTGAATGCAACAATACATTAAAGAGATTATTCATCTTGACCAAGTGGGGTTCATCCCAGGTGCACAAGAATGGTTCAGCATAAGCAAATCGATCAACATGATACACCACATAAAGAAAATAAAGGACAAAATCATATGATTATATCAATAGATGCAGAAAAAGCACTTGAGAAGATACAACATCCATTTATGATTAAGACACTGAATAAAATTGAAGTAGAAGGAAAATACCTTAACATAATAAAGGCTATCTATGAGAAACCATCAGCTAAAATAATTAATGGTGGAAAACTGAAGCCCTTTGCTCTATGTTCAGTCATACAACAGGGTTGACCTCTATCACCTCTGCTTCTCAACATAGTATTGGAAATCTTAGGCAGAGCAATCAGGCAAGAGAAAGGAATAAAAGACATGCACACAGGGAATGAATAATTTAAATTGACGCTTTTTGCAGATGAAATGATGCTATATATAGCAAACCCTAAAGACTCCACCCAAAAGCTATTAGAAACAATAAACGAATACAGTAAAGTTGCCAGCTACAAAATCAATGTACAAATATCCATTGCATTCCTATATACTACAATGAAACCTCAGAAAAGAAATTTAAAAAAGACCAAAAACATACAATTTCCTTTTCATTAGCAACAAGAAGAATAAAATACCTAGGAATAAACTTAGCCAACGATATGAAAGACCTATAAACTGAAAACTATAATACATTTTTAAAGAAATTGAAGAAAATTCAAATTAATGGTAACACATCTGTGTTCATGGATTGGAAGAATCACCATAGTTAAAATGACCACATTACCCAAAACAATATACAGATTTATTGCAATCCCCATCAATATCCCAATGGCATTTTTTAAAGAAATAGAACAAAAATCATCAGATTTGTATGGAACCATGAAAGACCACAAACAGCCAAAGCAATGCTAAGAAAAAAGAACAATACTGGGGGTATTACACTCCCTGACTTCAGCTAGTACTACTGGGCAACAATAATTAAAACAGTGTGGCATTGGCAGAAAAATAGACAAACAGAACAGTGGAATAGAACTGAGCACCTAGAAATAAACCCACATAAATAGGGACCTTTGATTTTCAGCAAGGAGCCAAAAACATAAAATGGAGAAAACACAGCCTCTTCAATAAATGGTGCTGGAAGAACTGGAAAGCCAGGTGCAAAAGAATGAATCTGGACTGCTATCTGTCACCTTGTACCAAAATTAATTCAAAATGGATCAAAGACTTAAGCATAAGACCTGAAACAATAAACTACATAGAAGAAAACATACATACTAAACTTATGGATCTTGGGTTCAAAGAGCATTTTATGAATTTGACTCCAAAGGCAAGGGGAGTAAAACTTAAAATAAATGAATGGGACTATATCAAACTTAAAATCTTCTGCACAGCAAAAGAAATCATCGACAAAATAAAGAGGAAACCACCGAATGGGAGAAGATATTTGCAAACAACGCCTCCAATAAGGGGCTAATATCAATAATATATATAAGTTACTCAAACTACTCAACAACGAAAAACAATTTAATTAAAAAGTGGGCAGATGTCCCGAATAGACATTTCTCCAAAGAGGACATACAAATAGCCAAGAGACATATGGAAAAATGCTCAACATCACTAATCATCAGAGAAATGCAAATAAAAAACACCATGCGATTTCACCTCACCCCAGTTAGGATGGCTATCATCAACAAGACAAATGATAAGTGTTGAAGAGGCTCTGGAGAAAAAGGAACCCTCATACACTATTTGTGGGAATGCAGATTGGTGCAGCTCCTTTGGAAGGCAGTGTGTAGATCCTCAAAAATATAAAAATAGAATTACCATATGAGCCAGCAATCCCTCTCTTGAATGTCTACCCAAAATACTTGAAAACATTTGTCCATAAAGATACTATGTTGGTGCAAAAGTAATTGAGGTTTCAAAGGTTAAAAATAATTGCAAAACCATAATTACCTTTGCACCAATCTAGTACATATGTTCCAATCATCATTTAAGCTTTATTTAAAGTGGGCAAGACATGGAAACAACCAAAGTGTCCTTCGATAAATGATTGGATAAAGAAGTTATGGTATATATACACAATGGAATACTATTCTGCCATAAGAAAAGATGAAATAATCTCATTTGCGACTCCATGGATGGATCTTGAGATTATAATGCTAAGTGAAATAAGTCAGACAGGAAAAACAGAGAACCAGATGATTTCACTGATATGTGGTATATAAAACTGAAAACAACAAAGGAACAAGACAAACAAATGAAGAAACAAAAACTCATAGATACAAACAATAGTTTATTCGTTACCAGAGGGTAAGGGGTGAGGTGCATGATCAAGAGGGTAAAAGGGATCAAATACATGGTGATGGAAGAACTGACTCAGGGTGGTGAACATACAATATAATATATAGATGATGTACTATAGAATTGCACACCTGAAATCAATGTAACTTTACTAACAATTGTCCCTCCAATAAACTTTATTTAAACAAAAAGAAATATATTTATTAGTTTGCCAGTAAAAGAATAGTAATTGCTTACATTTTAGTGGTCTCTAGAAATTGAGGTTTCTAAGAGTTAAGAAATCTAATTAAAATGGAAAGAAACTGTATGTTTTTGGTAATAGAAGGTAGATGGTATGGAGATATATTTTGAAGGAAATGACAAGATAGTGGTTTGTCCCCAAATTGGTTATTTCAGAATGAGTAACAGACAAACTGAAAGTTGTAGAAGTTTTGTGAAGAGAAATCTGAGGAAATTTTATATATGGTTATGCTGGAGAAGATCGGAATAAACTAAATTAAGTAAATGAGTTTAAATATCAAAAGTAAGCTGATGGAAAACAAGAGTTTGGTTCTTTTTCAGTCTGTTTAAAAGATAAAAAATTTTTCCTGTATTTGTTCTGCTATTATGATAAGTTTTTGGCCTAGAAAATAAGCATTCTATGTTTTATTAAAATACTTTTTCTGTTGTATTAATCATGCCCTTGATTACTTAAGAAAGCAATCTTAATCCCAAGAATTAAAGTTTTTCTAACTTTAATTTTGTGTTTATGTTTGATGATTTTTATTGTCAGTTTGGAGAAATAGATAATTTAATATTGTTTCGTAATTATATATGATTTTTTTGGCAAGTGTGTTTGACAACCTTCCCAGGTTTGAAATTCTTTTGTGGAAATTTAGTAGAAAACTTTATTCTAATTTGTTTAAATCAGCTGTGTGTGTGTGTGTGTGTGTGTGTGTGTGTGTGTGTGTGTGTGTGTGTTTTAGTATCTATTACTGTTTTTATTATTATTTTTGATTAATGTTTATTGGGGTCAGATTTGTTTGAAATTTTAAAATACTTTTTCTTAACCCTTGGTAAATGGCTTTGGGTTGTTCCAATGGGCCCCTGGAATACCTCAAAGATTTGTTCTATTTCCTTATAAAATCTAATTTTTATACTCATTAGGCTATTTGATATACAAAAATCACCTGGGAAGCTTTATCAAATAAAATTATAATAATTGTTTTATTTTTATTCATATATTAATACTAGAATGGATTTTCTAGAGACTATATAAAAATCTCCAAGAGTTTACAAAGTTCTGATATAATTTCAGTTATAGTTCTAATTGTTATCTTAAAATGGCTTGTTACAAAATAGCAAAGTTCTTTGTCAATTGCATTATAATCAGATCTATAACCATGTAATTTTAAGTTTCTTTGTCATTTACAGACAGTCATGATTTTACTTTGATGCTTTTACAAATATGTTTCATCTCCAGAGAGATCCATGGAGAAGACTCTTGATTTATTCTAGGACACAGTTTTCTGAGTGAATTTTCAGTTCATACCTTTGAATTGGATGAAAAGTTATAGAACTCTAAGGAATAACTGGATTCATGGAACTATTAGCAAATGGATAGTATAAAAAAAAAAGTATATGGGACTGAGTGAACTGAATATTATTATAATTTTTATAAGTTTTCCTGATTTTTAAATCTTGTTTTTCAGATATAAGAAAACTTGTTTTACTTAGAGTAATTTGGTAAATTATACCTTTATAAGCAGTATTGAACTATTTATATTTTTCTCCCCAGTTTATCCCTCCAGAATTTGGAAATTCTTAATGAGTATTATTATCTTCATAGCAATATGGTTGCTTGCATAAATTCAACAAGACTCTGTTTTCTTAATGTAAGGGTGATGGGGTGTTTTTCAAGATTCAACAATCTATTTTCTTTTTCTTTTCTTTTTTTTTTTTTTTTTTTTGTTAGTTTCCTTCCCCCCCTACATGAGTCACTAACTGTGTTTTTTGAGAGAACATGCATACCTCATTAACCGGATTAATCGCCAGAACAGACTTGAAAGAAACTTATTCAGCCCTCAGACATCTGGACGCTGGCAACTGGCCTTCAATTCTAGACTGCAACTTTCCATCAGATGACATATGAATCATACCTACGACCAGGTTTGCGATAACCATCGCGGGACAAATTGGACCAAAGGAGACTTTCAACCAGATGTCAGCACCAACGAGTTGTGTGATTATCTCTCCCTTTCTTTTGTTCTGATTCTTCTTATGTACCTATAAAACCTCCTGACTCTTTTAGGAATGGGGGAGATGGTCTTTGAAACAGCAGTGTGCCGTCTTCCCAGAATGCTGATACTTTGAATAAACCTTCTTTTCTTTCCACCAGCCCTTGTCTCTTGATCATTGGCTCCCAAGCTGCAAGCAACAGAACCTGAGTTTGGTAACATTTATAATAGGACACAATTGGAAACTAGTTTTATTAACCAAGACTTTGACTGGAATGTCATTTTTGAAAGAGACATGCAGACTCTGCATGTCACCAGAAAGCTTTGACGAATTAAGATTGACTTTGGAAGTCAATAAAGCCCCTTGGAAAAACAGCCTGGTTCCTTGCTTACATGGTTTATAGCAGTCTTTACAGGTAAGGGACGAAGGTTGCTTTCCTGGGAGACACAAAGAAAGAACGTCCAGACATTTTGGGGGATGTCAGAAACTGAGGAATTCACCCAAATTTGTAAGTATTGTAGGCCAAGTCTGATGGCAATGATATGAATAGTTTTTTAGCCTTGAGAGGCTAATTGGAGTTCAATCTGGAGATTCCTTATGAAATTCCAGCAAAACAGATTTAAAAGAGCTTATATGATCAATTGTTATTCTTGTTGCATTTACACAAATAACAGGCCAAATTTGTTGAAACTAGACTTATGCAATATATTAGCCTTAATTTGGCTATATTTCTTAAAAATGAGGGTGATTTTAGAGAGAAAAATTGTTTCAATAGAAACTGTAACAGACAGTTATGGATATTATATTCTAGTTAAGTTGTCTTTAAGGTCTTATTTTTTACCTGTAAACTGGACTGGATCCTGAATTTTTCTAGTTTTCTTAAATATTTAGCTACACCCGCTGAACTAATGTTTCATTTTTCTCCCATCTTTTTACCTTGGAATTATTGAGAACTAAAACTTTTTTTTTTCCTGAACCTTACAAACTGCAGCTAGATGACATCATGAACTTCAGAGAAACTGCCATAAGAGCTCATGCTTAAATAATCTCAGTGACTGATGCTGTGTAAACCGTGCAGAGTTTACCTGAGAACCTGATGACATTCAAACTACAGACCAGGACAATCTACCACATCGTCACTGCTTGCCATCATTCCAGCAATAGAAGACTTGAGTCTTACATGTAGAAATCTCATATGACAGCCTTACAGACTCAGAAACTGGTTTATAATTTACTCTGATCATTAACTTTTGTTGTTCTTTGTTTTCATAGACATACCTCTTATAAAATACCCGGTTGCTTGCTTACACAATATAGACCTCACGTTGGGAATCCATCTGCATCATCACCTCCTGATATGAGACTCAACAGTTTAACTGAACTTATTCTCAACTGAATGATTGGATCAATGAAATATGGAGCAGTCTACCAACTGAGCTTCTAGAATGTGAAACCTATTTGAAGTTTCAAATGTTAGACTGAAAGGAACCAAAATTTTGCCACCTTGAAACTGCCTTTTGGGGTATTTATTTTAAGCTGCTTATTAAGAAATAAGACTCAGAAATAACCTTTGACCTTCCTCCCTTTCCTGCCCAAGAGATTCAGATAAAGAAACCTACTTCAGGAAGGAAATCTTAGAATGCTTCCTTAGCCTAATGTGAATTAAGTATGGTAAATAAAGAGGACATCAGGCAGGTGCCTGTTAGCTAGATATTCCCTGTGTTTGCTAGATGCCCCTTGGGTCCCACTGTTTCTGATTTGGCCAGCAAGAATGTTCCTGCCATGTCTGTTCTTCTCCTCCTCAACCACCTGTAAATCATTCTCACTTCTGAAATCTAATACCTTATCCCCCCTTTCTCCATTGTCCAAATGTGTCTTATATACCCAATGCTGCCTCACTGTGTTTGGAATTTTCATACCTAATTCCCCATGTGCGTGTATTAAAACATTTGATTTTCTCCTGTTAATCTGTCTCTCTTAATTTGGTTATCAGCCCAGCTAGAATAACTGAGAAGGTAAGAGGAACAGTACTAATAATTTTTTAATTAAAGTTTATTGGAGTGACAATTGTTATTAAAGTTACACAGATTTTTAGGTGTACAATTTTGTAATACATCATCTATATATCACACTGAGTATTCACCTCCCAGAGTCAGTTCTCTTTCCATCACCATATATTTGATCCCCTTTACCCTCATCTACTATCCCTCTTCCCCCTTACCCTCTGGTAACCACTAAACTATTGTCTGTGAGTTTTTGTTTCTCCATTTGTTTGTCTTGTTCTTTTGTTGTTTTCAGTTTTAGATACCACATATCAGTGGAATCTTATGTTTCTGTGTTTTTTCTGTCTGACTTACTTCACTTAGCATTGTAATCTCAAGATCCATCAATGTTGTTGCAAATGGTACTATTTCATCTTTTCTTATGGCAGAATAGTATTCCATTGTGCATATATACCACAATTTCTTTGTCCATTCATCTATAGAAGGACAGTTTGGTTGTTTCCATGTCTTGGCCACTGTAAATATAGCTGCGGCTAATATCCAAAATATATAAGGAACTCATACAACTCAACAACAACAAAAACAAACAATCCAATTTAAAAAAAAAACGGGCAGAGGACTCTGAATGGACATTTCTCCAAAGAGGACATACAAATGGTCAAAAGACATATGAAAAAAATGGTCAACATTACTAATCACCAGAGAAATGCAAATGATATATCACCTCACACTAGTTAGAATGGCTATCATCAACAAGACAAATAGTAACAAGTGTTGGAGAGGCTGTAGAGAAAAAGGAACCCTCATACACTGTTGGTGGGAATGCAGACTGGTGCAGCCGCTATGGAAGGCAGTTTGGAGGTTCCTCAAAAATTATGAATAGAATTACCATATGACCCAGCAATCCCTCTCCTGAGTATGTACCCGAAAAATCTGAAAACATTTATCCATAAAGACATATGTGCTCCAGTGTTCACTGCAGCTGTATTATTAATTTTTTAGCCCTCACACTTGGAAATCTGCGAAGTTACATAGTGATATAATGTATACAGTAGTCTTCCCTTATCCGTAGAGGATACGTTCCAAGACCTGCAGTGGATGCCTGAAACCTCAGTTATATACTATGTTTTACCTACACATACCTTCCTATGATAAAGTTTAATTTATAAATTAGGCACAGTAAGAGATGAACAACAATAACTTGATTAAGATTAATTGTTATTAAAGAGATTAATAACAATTGTTATAATAAAAGGTATGTGAATATGGTCTCTCTCTCTCTCTCTCTCTCTCTCTCTCTCTCTCTCTCTCTCTCTCTCAAAATATCTTATATTGTACTTACCCTTCTTGTGATGATGTTATATAATACAATGCCTACATAATGCGATGAAGTGAGTTGAATGAGGTAGGTATCGTGATGTAATGCTTGGCTACTATTGACTTTCTGAGGATATATCAGAAGGAGTGTCATTGAGCCATGACGATTGACCACAGATATCTGAATCCATCGATAAGGGGATAAGGGGTGACTACTTTTGCTAATTAAATGATGTCTTTGCACATGAGGACACTGATTGCATCTGCACAATTTTCTTTTATCTAGAACCTAGCATGGTTTCTTTATTAAAACATACTATGATGTTGCTGAAATAAAGTAATATATTTCATGGCTTAGTTATTCATATGACTAAAGTCAGTGTCTAATTCATATCAGTTGAGCTGCCTAAGAGAATATTATTAGTTGGACTAAACACCATAAACAACAGTCAGGAAGACATGTATTCCTAATATAACTTCCCAAAGCCTTTACTTACCTAACTCATTGCTTGCTCTACCTCGAGGGGTAGCCAAGAAAACTCATTTGGACTCATAGTCTAGAACTTAAAAGGTAACTTTACAGTTAAGTAAATATTAGAGAAAATAAAATATTTGGAGAAAACTTATCTGAATTAGTTCATTTATGGTGAGGAGTGAATGACAAACAATTCCAAGAAAGAAACACAATGGCTGTATGTACATAAACCAGGTAGACATAATTCAATTTGAAAATTTTGGAGGATTGGATTTCCTGATTTCCATATTTACATGTCTAATCCTCATCCCTCATAGCTGTGAAGTCCTTATATGACAAATACAAAGCTATGACTACAAAATGAAGGGTTTTTGTTTCTTAAATGTACAAATGGGGTTATTTGCATATCATAAGTTGTTCTAATTTTCTCTTCAGAAGATCCCTTGTTGCTAACACAGGCAGCTAACCAGAGAGCAGATGATATGTGGAATAAAAACAGTTACCCCTCAATTTTTCATTTTACTTTGCATTTATTATGCCAGGTCATATTACAGTATTCCACGCAGTTATATTTCAGTTGTACAGTAGTTCTAAAGGAGCTAGTGAAAATTGATTTTTCAATATATTTTCTAGCCTGATTCATCTATTTCTCAGACAAGTGATGTGATCTTTTTCAACCAGGTCCCTTTGCTTCTAATATCCCTGCCTTTCAGAGGGTCACATGATAACTCAGCTACCAACTCTGATAACTCTTCCCTAGCACTTCCCTTTCCCCAGAATTATTGTCCTTTACTGTGAGAGTGAAAAATGATTTCCATTTAGGACTTGTCACTTTTAGTACATTTTAACCTTTTGTGCATGAATTAAAGCACTAATGAGGTTTTCAGTAGAGACATAGCAAGTAAAATTAAAATCACTTTTTTTTTCCAGAATACCATTTGTAAGCACTCTAGGTTAAATCAAAGACAATATGTTAGTATTTAATTCCTCATGACATAAATAAGAAATAAGAAAAAATACTAACTAAAGAAGAGTTCTTTAAAGAGTCACATATTTGCCTTTATGAACAGATTTTTTTTTTTTTTTAACATTTTATTGGGGAAAGGGAACAGGACTTTACTGGGGAACAGTGTGTACTTCCATGACTTCTTTTTTCCAAGTCAAGTTGTTGTCCTTTCAATCTCAGTTGTGGAGGGTGCTGTTCAGCTTCAAGTTGTTGTCCTTTCAGTCTTAGTTGTAGAGGGTGCAGCTCAGCTCCAGGTCCAATTGCCGTTGCTAGTTGTAGGGGGCACAGCCCACCATCCCTTGCGGGAGTCTAACTGGCAACCTTGTGGTTGAGAGGACACGCTCCAACCAACTGAGCCATCTGGGAGCTCAGCGGCAGCTCAGCTCAAGGTGCCGTGTTCAATCTTAGTTGCAGGGGGCGCTGCCCACCATCCCTTGCGGGACTCGAGGAGTTGAACTGGAAACCTTGTGGTTGAGAGCCCATTGGCCCATGTGGTAATCGAACCGGCAGCCTTCGGAGTTAGGAGCACGGAGCTCTAACCACCTGAGGCACCGGGCTGGCCTTGAACAGATTTTTGAGGGAATAAGGAACTACTTAAGAAATTTTGTATTAGACAACCTAATCATAGAAAAACATTCAGCTGCATTGAGACATTAATGAATACCTTTAGGCATACGAATTACATTATCCAGTGGGGAACTTCAGAAAATATCACGCGGTCAACCTTCTCTTATAAGTGTTCTTAGAATAGTCTATATCCACATTATCAAATTTACAATCACTTCCACCTACCTGTGTTCTGACCTCATCCCAGATAGTTTTTCCCAGGACTTCTCTCCATCAATTATCCCCTCTACATTCTCTCCCTTCTGTATCTCCTTCTTTACTGGATACTTCCTTATAGCCTATACTCACATGTTCAAGCATGTCAATTATTTTTCAATAAAACTGGGGGAGGAGCTGCATATCGACAGTAAAATAAAATAAATCTCTCCCTCAAAGTAGTCACCTTTTCTTGCAATTTTCACCTCTTTTCTTTTCTTGGATAATCTCTACAAGTCTATCTTCCCTCCCAGTTTCTATTTCCTCATCTTGCACTCTTCCCCAGACCACTCTACTCTGGCTTGTACCTTCCGACTCTGCTGAATTTGCTTTCATTAAGAATAGGAATAACTTTGTGGTGTAAAATCTTTTATTTACCTTAATTAACGTCTAGAAAACATTTGATAGCACAGATTGTCCCTATGTACCTGAAACTCTTCTTTCCTTGAGTTTCCATAATACCATTCTCTCTTGGTTCTTATTCTACTTCTCAAATGATTCTTGCTTAATTATATCCAGTGATCATCTCCCCAAGTCCATTCCATCTTCCCCCTTAGCTTTTTGCATCACCTTATGCTTTGCTGATATCATAAAAGCCATCAGAAGAGAACTGCATCATCTTCCCACAAACAAATTTACAAACTTACCTGCATCAGTAGTCATATTTCTACCTTCCTCTTCCTATCATGGAAAAAGCTGACCTTTTCTTATTGAAGGTCCATCACTTCCTTTGTGCAATGAAGGAAAACGAGGAACATACATTGTCACTAAAGCCAATAGAGAAGAGTATTCTAAGAAGAAGAAAGTGGTTAAATTGTCAAATTTTTTATTGCACTAGTTACTCCTTTATGGTGTTTGTTTTATTCCTAGCTCATCCTTATGCATCCAATCACCAAAGAATAATGTACCTTGATCTCGAATCTCAGGGATTTCAACTCCCTCTTTTTCCTTCCCTTCCTTTCCTTCCTCTTCATTTTAAACCTCTCTTCTTTTTGTAAATGATTCTGCTCATCCATGGATTTAATCTGATGACTTTTAAATTCAATACTATGATCTAGAACATACCTCAGAGTTGCAGACATATATATCACTTTCTATTTGACTTCTCTACTTGGATGACTAATGGACAAGTCAAATTCAACCACTGGCAAAACAACATTACTGATTTCTCCTCACCAACCCATTACTTGCCTAATGTTCCCCATCTCAGTAAATTGGAATCACCATCGTCACAGTTGCTAAGACTCAAAAATCTACAAATCATTTTTATTCCTCCCTTTTCTTTACCTTCCACATCTGTCAGCATGTTCTATAGTATCTATATCCAAAATATATTTCAACCTTGTCTACCTTTTATCTCCAATGATATTACCTTAAAATAAGACAGAATTATCTTTTGCATGGACTATTGTAATAGCTTCCTCTTGGTCTTCCTATTTCTACTACTTTTATCTCCCTCCAATCTATTCTTCAGAGAACAACCAAGGTGATATATTTATGTATAAATTAGATCATATGACTCTCCTTAAAACTATTCAATGTTTTTCCATTAGTCTTAGAATAAAATCTAAACGACTCCCTGCAACCTGTAAGGCTTTATGTGGTTTGATTGCTTCCTGCTTCTCCTGTCTCTCTGAAGCTACTCTTCTCATTGTTCATTCTGACTCATATCAAGGTCTTTTCACTTACTGTTCTCTAGTCTTCTTTTCCTTTTTTTCACACCTGCTTCAGAAGGAGAATTTCTGATTTATTGAAATATAAATGACATACTCGTATAACATTGTGTAATTTTAAGGCAATGTGGTATACTTATATACACACTGCAAAATGATTATCACCATAGAGTTAACTAACACCTCCATCGTGTCACATAATTATCATTTCTTTTTTGGTGTAAGAACATTTAAGATCTACCGTCTTGACAATTTCAAGTATATAATACAGTATTATTAACTATAATCACCATTCTGTAACTTAGATCCCCAAAACATATTTACTTTATAATTGGAAGTTCGTACTCTTTGACCAACATCTGCCCAGTTTCCCTACCCACCCCTAGTCCCTGGTAACCAACATTCTAGTCTCTGTGTCTATGAGTTCAGCTTTTTAAGATTCCATATGTAAACGACATCATACAGTATTTATCTTTCTCTGTCTGACCTATTTTACTTAGCACAATGCCTTCAAAGATTCATCCATGTCATTGTAAATGGCAGGATGTCCTTCTCTCTTTCTTTTTTTTAAATTAAAGTTTATTGGAGTGACAATTGTTAGTAAAGTTACATAGATTTCAGGTGTACTATTCTGTAATACATCATCTATATATCACATTGTGTGTTCACCACCCAGAGACAGTTCTCTTTCCATCACCATATATTTGATCCCCTTTACCCTCATCTACCAAACCCCACCTCCCTTACCCTTTGGTAACCACTAAACTATTGTCTGTGTCTATGAATTTTTGTTTCTTCATTTGTTTGTCTTGTTCTTTCGTTGTTTTCAGTTTTATATCCCACATGTCAGTGAAATTACACAGTTCTTCACTTTTTCTGTCTGACTTATTTCCCTTAGGGTTACAATCTCAAGATCCATCCATCTTGTCACAAATGGTACTATTTTGGCTTCTCTTATGGCCAAATAGTATTCCATTGTGTATGTATACCACAACTTTTTTATCCATTCATCTATCGAAGGGCACTTTGGTTGTTTCCATGTCTTGGTCACCATAAATAAAGCTGCAATGAACATTGGAGCATATATTTTCTTTATGGGTAAATGTTTTCAAAATTTTGGTGTAGATATCCAGGAGACGGATTGCTGGGTCGTATGGTAATTCTATTCTGAATTTTTTGGGGGAACCTCCACATGTTCTCTATTCTTATAGAGCTCTTTCTCTGGGTTCTTCTTATTTTTCAAGTCTCAGATTAACCATTGTCAAAGCTGTCTTCCTCATCTAACTTATCTAGTCTATTTCTCCCCATCCCTATATTCACTATCATATTATCCCAATTATTTCCTTCATAACCCTTAATACAATTTTGGATTATGTTTTTATTTATGAGTTTGCAAGTTTAAAGACTGCCTCTCCACAAAAACAGTAAGTTCCATGAATACAGGAGTGTCTGTCCTTTTCACTGTTGTATTTCAAGTACCTTGCGATGTTCTTGGTTGTTCAATAAATATGTGAAAAGCACATGACATTGGTCAAAAATATAGGCTAAGTCAAATAGGCTAAGTAGTTTTACCACTTCCTAGATGTGTGATTTGGTCAACTCACATTACCTCTCTGAGATTGTTACTTCATCTGTAAAATGAAAATAATAATAATAATATCTATCTCATATCATTATTATGAAGATTAAATGAGATTTTCATTATTAAATACTTCACATAAAAATGTGTACATAATGCGCAGTCCAGAAATACTAACAATTTTAATTGAATTACTAAATGACACATAATCAGTAAATGTGAATTTTCTTCATGTACCATCTTACTCATCTTCTACATTGTTTCCCAAGAAAATCTCATTTACATTAATAGCCTCAATTTCTACCTATAAACTAATCATTCCCAATGCTGCATCTGTAAGATCTTTCTTTGATCTACAAACTCTAGCTGCATACTCAATATCTTCACTTTAACCTCCCAAGTTAAGCTCAAACTAAATATGAGAATGTGTGTGAATTTGAACTCATCACATTCCCTGCATAATCTGCTTCTTCAGTAATCTGTATAATGACCACTTACCTATTTGCTTTAAAGTTACAAGCCTTAAAGTTAATCTAGAGTTATATCATTCCTCAGAAGCTATTAAGTCCTATCCAATATCCACTATATACCACACATGTATGCCAAAGAGAAGAATTACATCTGGAGGTGAGAAAAAACCTTCATCAGAGAGGCTGTTCCTTTGAGATAAGATCCTTCCATGCTACCCAAATTCTCTTTGATAGATATAAGTGAATAGTAACAGAATATGTCACCTCGAATGTGCCACTTTGGCATGCGGATCATTTTGAACTGAAAGCAATTGAAAAGAAGTGTATACTATTATGCACCACACAATGACAATTTGGTCAATGATGGACTGCATGTACAGTGGTTGCATAAGATTATAATGGAGCTGAAAAATTCCTGTCACCTAATGATGTCATAGCTGTCATAATGTCATAGCACAACACATTACTCACATGTTTGTAATGATGCTGGTGTAAACAAATCTACTGTGCTGCCATTCAATAAAAGTATAGTATATACTATTATGTACAGTGCATAATACTTGATAATGACCATAAATGACCATGTTACTGGTTTATGTGCTTCTTATACTTTCAATAGATATTTTAGAGTGTACTCTTTCTACTTATAAAAAAAAGTTTGCTGGAAAACAGTATGCTGTGTTACATTTCCTGTTTACCACATTTCTTGATTGCATCATTTTCTCTTATACTTAATTTAATCTTATGATGTTTTGTTCATCATGGTCCTTAAAATACAGAATCCACTGCTAAAATTTTCAGAAAGAGGTCACATCAAGTGATTGACCTAGAAACAAAATTAAAGGTGATTAAGTACTATGAAGATGGAAAATCAATGATGTTTATCACTCACTTACAAGTCAAATATGCCCCATTCCACCATAGCTATGAACTTGAAGCATAAGAACAAAGTTACAGAAGCCATTAAAGGACTTGCTTCATTGAAGGCAACAAAAACTGACGAATTAGAGAAAGGCTTATATTAGCTATAGAGAAACTTCTAATGATCTGGATTGAAGAACTGACACAGAAGCATAGTCTTCTCAGCATCATGATGATTATATCCAAAATAAAAAGTTTGCTTGTGAGGTTGAAAGAAAAGGCTGGATCTGACTATGATGATGAATTTACTGCTAAGTCAAAAATCATTATTCAGGGTCGGCCCAGTGGCTCAGGCGGTTAGAGCTCCATGCTCCTAACTCCGAAGGCTGCTGGTTCGATTCCCACATGGGCCAGTGGGCTCTCAACCACAAGGTTGCCGGTTCAACTCCTCGAGTCACGCAAGGGATGGTGGGCTCTGCCACCTGCAACTAAGGTTGAACACGGCACCTTGAGCTGAGCTGCCTCCCGGATAGCTCAGTTGGTTGGAGCGCGGGCTCTCAACCATAAGGTTGCCAGTTCAATTCCTCGACTCCCGCAAGGGATGGTGGGCAGCGCCCCCTGCAACTAAAATTGAACACGGCACCTTGAGCTGAGCTGCTGCTGAGCTCCCAGATGGCTCAGTTGGTGGGAGCACATCCTCTCAACCACAAGGTTGCTGGTTTGACTCCCGCAAGGGATGGTGGGCTGTGCCCCCTGCAACTAGCAATGGCAACTGGACCTGGAGTTGAGCTATGCCCTCCACAACTAAGACTAAAAGAACAACAACTTGAAGCTGAACAGCACCCTCCACAACTGAGATGGAAAGGACAACAACTTGACTTGGAAAAAAGGCCTGGAAATGCACACTGTTTCCCAATAAAGTCCTTTGTTAAAAAAAAAAAATCATTATTCATTACATAATATAACAGTGAGTGGTGAGTCTGCAAGTGCTGATGTGAAAGCAGCTGAAGAATTTTTTGAAACTCTAGATAATTACTTGCCAGAGAAAATATTCAATGTGGATTGACCCTCTCTATTCTAGAAGTAGATACCTGAAATAACTTTCATCCATAACGAGGCCAAGTCAATGCCAGGTTTCAAGGTTTTTAAGTATAGGATAACAGTTTTTCTTGGGGGAAATGTTGCAGGCTACAAATAGAAAGGAACCATTTGTAATCTGGCACAGAAAGAAACCAAGGGCTTTCAAGAATATCAGTATGTACACACTGTCAGTTTATTGCAGGAGCAATAAGAAGCCATGGATGACCTAGTTCCTCTTCCAAGATGCCCTCCTGAACTGCTACACCAGCAAAATGGAGAAGTACTCTTTGGAGGATAACATACCTTTCAAGATTTTGCTTATTATTGATAATGCTCTTGGACATCCTCCTTTTATTGGTGATCTTCATCCCAATATCAAAGTAATGTTTCTCCCTGCAAATACCACCTTTGATCCAACCAATGGATCAATAAGTTATAGCAGTCTTTAAGGCCTGCTACCTGATGAGTATTTTTGTCCAGGCTATTGCTAAATCTGAGGAAGACACTGAAAAGGGACCGATGCAATTCTGGAAGGATTGCAATAGTTATGACTGCATCAATAACCTTGATTGGGCTTGATGTGATGTTACCACGGACTGTATGAATGGTCTCTTGAAGAAGACATGCATGGGCTTTGTCCAGGACCTCAAAGGATTTGCAAAGGATGAGGAGGTTGCAAATATCAATAAGGATGTGGTTGAGATGGCAAACAACTTTAACCTGGGTGTGGATGAGCATGAGATTGAGGAGCTCTAGAGGTGTTTCCTGAGTAACTGACCAATGAAGAGTTGTTGGAACTAGAACAAGAATGCATAACTGAAGAAGAAGCAAGGGAAAAGGAAACTACAGGAGAAGAAAAGGAAGAATCCCCCCAAAAAAACTCACAGTGAAAGGTTTAGCAGAAACTTTTGCAGACCTCAACAAGCTTCTTAAGAATTTTAAAAACATGAACCACAACACTGAAAGGTTTCATTAATAGACAGGAATATTCATGGCACATTGTCTGCTTATGTCTATGATGAAAAAAAGAAACAAACCAAGCAAACCACCATGGACACATTTCTGAAAAGAGTGACATCTCCTCAAGAAGAGCCTCAGACAGGTCCTTCAGAAGTTTTTCCAGAAGGCATTGTTATCATAAGAGATGACATCTCCATGTGTGTTATTGTCCCTGAAGACTTTCCAATGCAGCAAGATGTGGAGATTGAACAAAGTAATATTGATGATCCTCACCCTGTGTAGGCCTAGGCTAATATGTGTGTTTGTGTCTTAGTTATTAACAAAAAAGTTTACAAATAAAATATTTTAATCAAAAAGCTTCTGGAATAAGGATATAAAGAAAGAAAATATTTTTGTACAGCTGTGCAATGTGTTTGTGTTTTATATGGTTACAGGAAGCGGAGTACAGCATTAGGAATAGAAATGTAATGGCTCTGTGCGATGTCAGAGGGATAGTGGATGGGGGGAGGGGGGATCACACAATGTGTGGGATATAAATGATAAACGTCTAACTATTGCTTTTTCTTGTGCACCTGAAACTAATAAAAAAAAGATGTATAATTACAAAAGAGTCCAAAAGTTAAAAAAATAAAAGTTTGTAAAGTAAAAAAAAAAAAATACACTAAGCTAAGGTTAATTTATTAATGAAGAAAAAATGTTTTTAAATGAATTTAATGTAGCTAAATTGTACAAGTGTTTATACAGTAGTATACAGTAATAACATAGGCATTCACATTCACTCACTGACTCACCCAGAGCAACTTCCAGTCCTGAAAGCTCCATTTGTGGTAAGTGCCCTATACAGGTGTATCAATTTTTAATTGTTTATACTATATTTTTACTGTACTTTTTCTATATTGAGATATGTTTAAACACAAATACTTACCACTGTGTTTCATTGCATACAATATTTAGTACTGTAACATGTTGTACAGATTTATAGCCTAAGATCAATAGGCTATACCATACTGCCTAGATATGTAGTAAGTATTCTAGACTGTCTAGATTTGTGTAAGTGCACTCTATGTTCACATAATGATGAGCTCACCTAATGATGCATTTCTCAGAATGTACGTATCCTGGTTGTTAAGCGGTGAGTGACTATAGAAGAAAAGCTCTCTGCCCTCTCCCTATTTGCATAAAAGGAGGACATAAATTTGTAAATGTGTCTCCTCTTTTGTTCTACTAGGAAGGACAGAAGTTAATCCCTGGAGAGTACTCTTGACCATTATCAGCCGAGGGACAGTATTAGAGGAATCCACATAACAAACCTTGCTAAAACTACCTTTCATCTACTATCGATTTCTCCATATAATTTGCCTTCCCATAGTTTGCTAACCTAGAAACTCAAAGTCCTTTTCCTTTGTCTTATCACGTCTCTAAAAATGTATTGTTCTTTTGTTAAAATGCATATTAGTTCAAGTTCCAGCCACCCTTTGGAGTTATCCATGAATATGCATGATGCACACATTAATAAACTTCTGTTTATTTCTCTCTTGTTAATTTTTTGTTAGTCTATTTTACAGAACCCCAGCCAGAGATCCAAGATGGTTAGAGGAAAAATAGTTTTCCTCCCCTATATACCCAAGAGTGTATGCAACTTAGAGTTTTTTTAGTCTTTTGACATTTGGCATTAATAGTTAAATTTTAGGAGAGAGTTAAAATAGGTCACTTGAGCATTCCACTGTTTTCTAGAACTGTTAACAAGCAATTAGTGTGCAAATACTTCCAGATTAAAGCCTCCTGAAAATATGTAAATATTTTATTTCCTCCATGACTATTATAGCATGCAAGTGAGGTATAAAAACATTTAAAGTGAAAATGATGAATAAATTAGATCCAGAAAGAAAAAAAGATGGTAAATGAGAGGAGAGAAATCACGTTGACAATATTTCTCTGTTGTATCTATATATTTCATACCAATTCACTGACATTAGAGTTAAGACCAGAATGACATTCTCAAAAAAATCTTTTTCTCTTCATGTAAGTTTTTAATGACAAAACATTTAAACTATGAAATATTATTATTATTATTATTGTTGTTGAATTAAAGTTTATTGGGGTGACAATTGTTAGTAAAGTTACACAGGTTTCAGGTGTACAATTCTGTAATACATCTTTTATATAGGTATCACATTGTGTGTTCACCACCCAGAGTCAGTTCTCTTTCCATCACCATATATTTGATCCCTTTTACCCTCATCTACCATCCCCCTACTCCCCTACCCTCTGGTAACCACTAAACTATTGTCTGTGTCTATGAGTTTTGTTTTGTTTTGTTTTTTCAATTCCTGCTGTTCTCATGACTTTGTGTAATATACCTCAAATTCTGTCTCTTAAAATATCTGCATTAACCTTTATCTATCGATGCCATTCTAAAGAAATATAAGTAATGTTCCTACTCTATCTTTATTTTTCCTTTACTTTCTCTTGAAAAAAATTGTTGTATTATAATTAGTTAATTAAAGTTAATTGGAGTGAATATTGTCAGTAAAGTTTTTTTTTCTTCATTTGTTGTATATAAAACTGAAAACAAAAAAGGAACAAGACAAACAAATGAAATAAAATATGAAATATTATTAATGTTTGGTCAGAACTTGTAACAACAAAAAACTCAATAATAGTTGAATTTTCAGACATGGAAAAATAAACACAGTGCGACTGATTCAGCAGTGAAATGAAACTACTGCAGATGTAACGTGCTATTGTCCTATTAAATTTTCTAAGTGAACCTGTAAAAAATCTTATGACTAGAATAGACTCCATTACCAAGTTCAGTGCTAAACATTTTTCCTCCACAGACTATTTCTCAGTTTAATCAACTTCTGTGCATGAGAGAAAAGCAAAGCTTATAAGGAATAGGGTGATACAAAGTTCATAACGCATACCAATTCTATATGACTCAGATCTTACAGAGATGATATTTAATGAGCAATGGTGCCAATAAGGCATTCACAATTTGCTTCCTTCTCACACTACAACAAGCTGCTACTTAAAAAACACTGAATGATGAAGGACAAACCCTTAAAATGCTCTCTACCTTTAGACTTTGTGACACCACTGTTTCCTGATTTTGCCTAGTTTTGTCATCTCTATTTCCTTGTTATGGACTGAATGCCCCCCCCCCCGAATTTTCATATGTTGAAATCCTAATGCTCCATGTAATGGTATTAGTAGGTGGAGGGTTTTGGGAGATAATTGGGTCATGACAGTGGAGCCCTTGTGAATGGGTTAGTTCCTTGTGAATGGGTTAGTTCAAGAGATATCCCTAACTGTCTTTCTACCATTTGAGGACATAACAAGAAGAAGGTAGTCTGAACCAGAAAGTAGGCTTTCATCAAACATAGAATCTGCTGGGTTCTTCAACTCCAAATTTTAGCCTCCAGAACTGTGAGAAATAAATGTTGTTCGAGCCTCCCAGTCTATGCCATTTTGTTATAGCAGCCAAAATTGATGAAGACAATCCTCTGATGGTTATTCTGCCTTTGTCTGTGTCTTAAATTTAGATGTCCCCTACTAGTCCCACTGTGGTGGTCTGTTTTTTTCTCTAAAATTTTCTGGGTCATTTAATTGATTCTCTCAGAATTGATTATTTTCTTCCCAAGTCTTTAACTTAAACTTTTCTTACAAGTTACAGACCCATTGGCCTAATGGCTTACTATCCATACAGATGTCATGCAGGGCAGCATCATCAAAGGGTACATGTTTTTTTAGGAGGTGTGTGAGATGGTGCTGATCCAGATGGGCTCAGTGGAAGAGGCCATCCAGGTGCTTACAGAGCTGCACAACCATGAAATGGGAGAGAACCACCATCTTTGGGTGTCCTTGTCCAAGTTCACCATCTAGGTCCCACAGCCAAGACTGGCCTGCCAAGTACCCCAATGACAATTTCCATCATTCCACAAAAATCCACTTTAGACAGATATCTTTCACTGTATACCAAAATTAACTCAAAATGAAAAAAAAAAAAAAAAAAAAACCACACACACACACCTAAGCATAACACCTGAAACAATAAACTACAAAGAAGAAAGCATAAGTACTAAACTTATGGACCTTGGGTTCAAAAAGGATTTTATGAATTTGACCTAAAAAGAAAAAGGCAAGGGAAGTAAAAGTTGAAATAAATGAATGGAACTGCATCAAACTAAAAAGCTTCTGCACAGCAAACAAAACCATCAACAAAACAAAGAGGCAACCAACCAAATGGGAGAAGATGTTTATAAAGAATGCCACCGATAATGGGCTAATATCCAAAATATATAAGGAACTCCTAAAATTCAACAACAAAAATACAAATAATCCAATTAAAAAACAGACACAGGGCATGAACAGTAACTTTTCCCTAGAAGACATAGAAACAGCCAACAGATATATGAAAAAAATGTTCACCTTCACTAGCTATTAGGGAAATGTTGACCACTGCACTATATACCAGAAGCTGAAGTTGAATATTATTGAATGTCAACTGTAATTATATACATATGAGGTTTGAAAATTACATTCATGAACTCACCCCAGAAAAAGTGCTACATACATTGTTGAATATCATATGGTAACCTTCGAAGTACTCCCCTTGGGAAGCACTGACACCAGCTCCTAGACCACCCTTTAAAGCAATTTTGGAATTCTTTTTCTGGAATGGCCATCAGAGCTGTCGTCATAATACCTTTGATGTCCTGATTGTCATCAAAATGTCTTCCTTTCAATATTTCCTTTATCTTTGTGTAAAAAAAAGAAGTCATTGGGGATCTGATCAGGTGGTTGGGAGGGTGTTCCAATAATTATTTGTTTACTAGCTAAAAGCTCCCTCACAAACAGTGCTCTGTTAGCTCTTTCATTGTTGTGATGCAAGAGACATGAATTTTTGGTGAAAAGTTCAGGTCGTCTTTTTCACTACAGCCGTTTCAGTACTTCCAAATAGTAAATTTGGTTAACTGTTTGTTCAGTTGGTACAAATTTATAATGAAGAATCCCTCTGATATCAAAAAAGGTTAGCAACATTGTTGCAACAAGTTCGGGAACTGAATTATCAGACCTAGTGTGTGTGTGTGTGTGTGTGTGTGTGTCTGGGTGTATAGAGTGTGAAAAAATATATACACATTTTAAGAAAGGAAAAACATACTATATTAAAATTACACTGATGGACGTCATAGGAATGGTGGCAGCGAGGTGGTCTTGAGTTCTCCTCCGGAATTTACCACATGTTGAACATCTGTAACCCATCAAAGGACTCTCGGTTCATCACACAGAGCAGCTAAGCGACTCATATGAGGATAACTTGAAGGTGGGCAAATTATGCAAGCAGGTGAAGAGGGAAGGGAGCGAAGTGGAGACACGGCCAGCATCCATGGCTGGGAAGAGGCAGGTGGTCCCAGAACAGAACAGAGACCACAAGAGCCAGGAGGTGGGCTCTTCCCCTGCATCCCACAGCTGATCTCTCCTGCCCAGAGAGCAGCATATCAAGCCTTTGAGGCAGAAACGTCAGTTGAAACCTCCAGCTTGGCCCCAGGTTGGACAAAGGATGTAAACACCATACGTGGTCCTCTCCTCCCACTCTTCCAATCCATCCCAGGCCTTCCGGAGACTCAAACTTACTGCTGAACAGAGGAGTAGTGTCAGATTAGAGGCGCCTTAGTGCTCAGGGTCTGGGAAGACCCCACTTGCAGGTCTGACCCAGGGAAGAGGCTTGGAAGAGTGTGACACTGCTGAGCTGGGAGAAGACTCCTCCTTTCCCAGGCCCCATCTTTTCTGGCCTGCCTAGGGCAAGGGAATTACAACTGTGGAGACATACCCAGGGCTTGGCAGCAGGTGGCAGATGCAGCTCTGGGGTTTCAGCAGCTCAGAAATCTCCTGCCCTCCACATACACATAAACACAGACACACACGCGCACGCACACACACACACACACACACACACACACACACACACACACACACAGAAATGCTCCAAGACTCAGGAGACCTGGGCACAGGGCTGGCTGTGTTACTCTCAGTGCGAATATGTGCAGGCAAGAGCAGAAACTGCACTGACATTGTAAAAACTACCTTCCAGATTCCATAGCCCCACTCATCTAGAACTGTAGTCCCAGGGTCACTCTGGACACCAGGTGACCAGCTCTGCCTGCACCAGATGCATAGGACTCTTTGTACATCAGAGGAGAACCTGGAGATTACTTTGTGGGCTTAAGCCAAGACTGGCACTGCTTTTTTTTGTTTGTTTGTTTTGTTATTGTATTTTTGATATTTTGCCTGTGTTGCGTGTGGGTTATCGGTTGTTTTCACATGTGAGTATATTTGTTTTTTTTATGTGGTGTTGCTGTTGTTTTGCTTGGTGATTTGCTTTGTTCTGAAATTGCCCTACACCAGGGCCCAGCTCAAGAGGCACAAGGTTCAACACAACCAGAGGCCAACTCCAGACCAAACCAGAGTATTACCAGGTTTGACCTACAAGTGACACACCTAGAGGGAATTCTCTACAGCCACAAGAGCCCATAGAGGCCAAGCCTCATTTGAGCAGTCAAGCCTCATGCAGCAGAACACCCACTGTGGAAAGAACCAAGTCTCACAACTAATCAGCTTAGGAGTCAATCCCAATACTGACAAGACAAAAGCAATTAAAGATCAACTTTAACAGGACAATATACACAACACCTTTGGAGACAACTTTGGAGCACACACAGAAGAATAAGGAAGTGGAGCAAGTCAAATATAAAGCACATATACTACATAAGATAACCCAGCAAAAACCAAGAGCCCTATGGGATCTACCTAATACATGGAAGCAAACACAGAGAGTCAGCCAGAATGGGGAAAAAAGAAACAGGTCCCAAATAAAAGAACAGAAGAAACCTCCAGAATTGGAAACAAATGAAATAGAGGTAACCACCTATCAGAGCCAGAGTTCAGAACACTGATGATAAGAATGTTTAAGGAGCCTAGCGACAACATACAGAAGGATAGAGAAATCATAATGAACAACCAGTTAGAACTAAAGAATATAATAACTGAAATAAAGAACATACTTGAAGGAATTACCAGCAGGTTAGATGAAGCAGAGGATCAAATCAGCGACTTACAAGACAAGTTAGCAGAGATCACCCAAACAGAATAACAAAAAGAAAAAAAGAATAAAAAACAATGAAGATGGTTTAAGAGACCTCTGGGATAACATCAAGCACAACAACATGTGCATCATAGGAATACCAGAAGGTGAAGAGAGGGAGCAAGGGATTGAGAATATATTTGAAGTAATAATGTCTGGAAACTCCTGTAAGATGATGAAGGAAACCAACATACAAGCCCAGGAAGTGCAGAGAGTTCCAACCAGGATAAACCCAAACAGGTCCACAACAAGACACACTATAGTAAAAATGGCAAAGGTTAAACACAAAGAGAGAATCCTAAATGAAACAAGAGAAAGACAATGGGTTATATACAAAGGAATTCCTATAAAACTATAAAATGACTTTTCTATAGAAACATTGCAGGCCAGGAGGGAGTGACAGGAGGTACTCAGGCCTACAACCTAGATTGCTATATCCAGCAAGGCTATCATTTAAAATTGAAGGAGAGATAAATAGCTTCCAGAAAAGAATAAGCTAAAGGAATTTATTGCCACCAAGCCAGCATTGCAGGAAATATTAAAAGGGTTTCTGCAAACACAAGAAAGATGAAAACAATCTAACTACAAATTTAAAAAAAGGACAATAACTATGTACCTATCAATAATCACTTTAAATGTAAATGGATTAAATGCTACAATCAAAAGACATAGGGTGGCTGAGTGGATAAGAAAGCAAGACCCTTTTATATGCTGTACACAAGAGTCTCACCTCAGATCAAAAGACACACACAGGCTGAAAATGAAGGGTTGGAGTACGATATTTCATGCAAATGGAAATGAGAAAAAAGATGGACTTGCAATACTGATATCTGACAAAAGAGACTTTAAATGAAGACTATATTAAAAGACAAAGATGAGCACTATATAATAATAAAGGGATCGATCTGAGAAGAGGACAGAACCCTAGCAAACATCTATGCACCCAACATAGGAGCACCTAAATACATAAAACAGATATTGACTGAAATAAAGACAGAGATCAACAGTAACACTATCATAGTAGGGAACTTCAACACACCTCTGAGAACAAGGGACAGGTCTTCCAGAAAGGAAATCAATATGGAAACAATGGCCTTAAATAACACATTGAACCAGTTGGATTTAATTGGTATTTTCAGGGCATTTCACCCCAAAGCTGTAGAATACACGTTTTTCTCAAACACACATGGAACATTTTCCAAGATAGACCACATGTTAGGGCCCTAAACAAGACTTCATGAATTTAAGAAAATTGATATCTTACCAATTGTCTTCTCTGACCAGAGTGCTATGAAATTAGAAATAAACTGCAGAAAAACAAACAAACAAATAACCAAAAAAGTAGAAGACCCATAAATTAATAGAGGCTGAATAACATGTTACTAAATAATGAATGGGTCAACCATGAGATCAAGGAAGAAATCAAAAGATATCTTGAGACAAATGCAAATGAAAACACAACAACCCAAAATCTATGGGATGCAGTGAAAGAAGTCCTAAGAGGGAAATTCATAGCAATGCAGACATACCTAACAAAACAAGAAAAATCACTAATCAACAGTTTATCTTCACACTTAAGGGACATCGGAAAGGAACAGCAAAATAAGCCCAAAAGGAGTACAAGGAAGGAGATAATAAAGATCAGACCGGACATTAATGAAATAGAAAGCAGAAAAACAATACAGAAAATCAATGAATCAAAGAGTTGGTTTTTAGAGAAGATAAACAAAATTGACAAACCTTTAGCCAGACTCATCAGAAAAAGAGAGAGAGAACCCAAATTAATAAAATCAGAAATGAAAGAGGATCAAAATGGCGGCGTCAGGTGAATCTCTGGAAATCTTCCCTGGAATTTACAACAAATTAAACACTACAATTCCACAAAGGACTCCCTGCACAGCTGACAGACAAGAAGAAGAGGCCCACTACTAAATCCACCTAAATGTGCGCAAAGTGCGTGAGCAGGGGAGACAGGAAAGGAAAAGTGTGGTGACAGAGCTGCACAGGCACATGATGCAGACCAAGCTCAGTGCTCCAAGCTCACTGTAACCAAGAACTACCACAGCTGTGGGAGAGGGAAGAACTCGGACTACTAGGGCTCCGTTTATGGCCCGCAGGGCTGAGGGGACAGCATATAACATGGCGGAACCCAGCACTGAAGGCAGAGAACTCGGAGCAAAGACTGAGGGAAGAAGGCTGAAAATGGTGACTTAAGCCATCACTACTTTACAGAACAGAAATCATAGGTAATGAGACTAGCCGTGCCCTCCCTACCCTCCCAGAGTTCACACAGCCCCCACCTGCCCTGTGCTAGAAGCAGAACAGTAGCAGTGTCAGATCAAAAGAACAGAATAGAATATTTGCAGTTCTGGGAACTGTGACCGCAGACAAAGATTCTCAGCACAACTAGTTCTGGCAAAGAGGAGGGAGCTGTGGAAGCAGGACTGGCTATGGTGGTGGTCGCGGACATTGCTCTGGGCCACCTCTTACAACTCATCATGCCCCTGCCCCCACCTATCTTGGCAGATGACTGCAGGAGTAAATAGAACTGCTGAAACACACGGGCTCTGTATCTGGTGCAGGAAGAGCTTTGGACCTTGAAAAGCTCTCCACATCCATACAGGGATGCAGCACCCTATGACCCAGGCAAACTGTTAACAGAGGAGTATCCACCCTTCGAGGGAATACCCCCATTGTGTGAGAAGCTGTAATAGTGCAGAGAAAACATAAAACTACAGTGTGAGAGAGAAAAAAGGGCTGCAGTTAGAGAGAAAATAAAACATTCTACCAACGAGTACTGGAAAACAAAAGGAAGACCTCTTCCCAACAACCTGTAGAAGAACCCACTCTTGCAGATGTCTAGGAAGAGACATAATAAATAATTAATTGCCATGAATAACCAAGGCAACAAGACAGCTCAGAAAGAAAGTTAAAAGTCCCCAGAAAATGAACTTAAAGATGTGGAAATATGTGACTTAAATGACAGAGAATTCAAGATTGCAGTCCTGAAAAAACTCAATGAGATGCAAGAAAATACAGAAAGGCAGTTTAATGAACTCAGAAACACAATCAAAGAATAACATGAACATTTTACCAAAGAGATTGAAATATTTAAAAAGAAACAAATAGAATTTCAGAAGATAAAAAACTCAATAGATGAAATTATCAGCTTAGGAAGTAGAGTTGACCAAATGGAGGAAAGAATCAGTGACATCGAAGATAGAAACCTGGAAATTACAAGATGGAAGAAGAAAGACACTTCAGACTTGAAAGAAATAAAAGAACTCTACAAGAAATTTCTGACTCCATCAGAAAGAGCAATATAAGAATAATGGGCATACCAGTAGGAGAAGAAAGAGAGAAGGGAACAGAGAATATAGTCAAACAAAAAGGAGATGAGAACTTTCGAAACTTATGGAAAGAACTGGATCCTCGAATCTAAAAAGAATAGAACACCTAATTACTCAAACCCAACAGCCCTCCTCCAAGGCACATTGTATTGAAGCTGTCAAAAATGAATAACAAAGAAAGAATCTTCAAAACAGCCAGGGAAAAGAAGAGGGTAACCTACAAAGGAAAGCCCATTAGATTATCATCAGATTTCTCAGCAGAAACTCTACAAGCCAGGAAGGAGTGGAACCAAATTTTCAAACTATTGAAAAAGAGAAATTATGAGCCAAGAATAATATGTCCAGCAAAGATATTCTTTAGATATCAAGGAGGAAGAAAGACCTCTCCAGACCTACAGAAGCTAAGGGAACTTTCTAATACATGACTTGCACTACAAAAAATACTAAAAGACTCTATTCAACCACCATCAATAGGGACAATTTGTGACAAATAAAACATAAAAAGGGGGAAAGTAAAGACTTGAACCAGAATATGGGAATGGAGACTGTAAGCATGCTGAAGAAAATAGAATACTCTAAATATCAAAATTTCTTTTACACAAACTTAATGATAACCACTCAAAAAAAATACAGAACTCAAATATTCTCTAATAAAAGAAGAAACAGAGGGAAATATCATAGAATATCATGACACAGAAATAATAGACAACAGCAAAAAGGCAAAGAAAACATGGAGACACAATGTTACCAGAAAACTAAAGATAGAATGAGAGGAAACCCTCACATATCAATAATCACCCTAAATGTAAATGGACTGAACTCACCAATAAAAAGGCACAGAGCAGCAGACTGGATCAAAAAACAAAACCTAACCATATGCTGCCTCCAAGAGACCCATCTCAGCTACAAGGAGAAGCATAGACTCAAAGAGAAAGGGTGGATATTGACACTCCAAGCAAATGGTATCAAGAGAAAATCAGGTGTAGCCATAATGATACCAGATGAAAGAGACTTTAGGGTGAAAAAGTTAACAAGAGACAAAGATGGACATTTCATAATGGTAAAGGGGACTATAGAACAAGAAGACATAACAGTCATCAATGTCTATGCCCCCAATCAGGGAGCAACAAAATATACCAAACAACTACTAACAGAACTAAAGGGAGAAATTGACCAAAAGACAATTATACTAGGAGACCTAAATACATCTTTGACAGCTATGGAGAGATCATCCAAAGAGAAGAGAAATAAAAAAATTGCCCTAAATGACACATTAGATGAAATGGACATAATTGACATTTATAGAGCACTTCATCCTAAAACATGAGACTACACATTTTTTTCTAGTGTACATGGGACATTCTCAAGGATAAACCATATATGGGTACATAAAACTAATCTCAGTAAATTTAAAAAGACTGAAATCATACCAAGCATATTTTCTGATCACAAGGGTTTGAAACTGGACATCAACTGCGAAAAGAAAGCAGGAAGAAACAAAAAGACATGGAGATTAAACAACATATTTTAAAGAACAACTGGTTTGAAGAAGAAATTAGAGGAGAGATCAAATGATACATAGAAACAAATGACAATGAACACACATGCTACCAAAATTTTTGGGATGCAGCAAAAGCATTTGCAAGAGGGAAATTTATATCATTACAGGCATATCTCAAGAAACAAGAGAAATCCCTAATAAATAACCTCACATTAAACCTTAACGATCTAGAAAAAGAAGAACAAATGAAACCTAAGGTCAGCAGAAGAAAGGAAGTAGTAAAAATCAGAGAAGAACTAAATGAAATAGAGAACAAAAAGACGATAGATAAAATTAATGTCACAAAGAGCTTGTTCTTTGAAAAGATTAACAAAATTGACAAACCCTTGGCTAGACTCACTAAGATAAAGAGAGAAGACACTAATAAACAAAATCAGAAATGAAAACGGGGAAGTTATCACGGATGCCACAGAAATACAAAGGATCATCGAAGAATACTATGAAGGACTATATGCCACCAAATTCAATAACCTAGAAGAAATGGACAAGTTCTTAGAAACATATAGCCTTCCTAGGCTGAACCATGAAGAACTGGAAAATCTAAACAGACCGATCACCAGTAACGAAATTGAATCAGTCATCCAAAACCTTCCCAAAAGCAAAAGTCCGGGACCAGATGGCTTCACTAGTGAATTCTACCAAACCTTCAAAGAGGATCTAATACCAATCCTGCTCAAACTCTTCCAAAAATTGAAGAAGAGACAGGACAGTACTCCCTAACTCATTTTATGAGGCCAACATTACCCTGATACCAAAACCTGGTAAAGATACCACAAAAAAAGAAAACTGTAGACCAATATGTCTGATGAATACAGATGCAAAAATCCTAAACAAAATTCTAGCAAATCGAATACAACAATGCATTAAAATGATTATTCATCACGACCAAGTGGGTTTCATCCCCGGGGCACAAGGATGGTTCACCATCCGCAAATCCATCAATGTGATACATCACATAAACAAAATAAAGGACAAAAATCATATGATTATATCAATTGATGCAGAAAAAGCATTTGACAAGATACAACATCCATTTATGATTAAAACACTTAATGAAATAGGTATAGAAGGAAAATACCTTAACATAATAAAGGCCATATATGACAAGTCCTCTGCTAATCTCATAATTAATGGTGAAAAACTGAAGCCCTTTGCTCTACGTTCAGGAACACGACAGGGATGTCCCCTATCACCTCTGCTTTTCAACATAGTGTTGGAAGTCCTTGCCAGAGCAATCAGGCAAGAGAAAGAAATAAAAGGCATCCAAATTGGGAATGAAGAAGTTAAATTATCACTCTTTGCAGATGACATGATGCTATATATAGAAAACCCTAAAGACTCCACCAAAAAGCTATTAGAAACAATCAACGAATACAGTAAAGTTGCCGGCTACAAAATCAACGTACAAAAGTCCATTGCTTTCCTATATACTAACAATGAAATCTCAGAAAAAGAAATACAAAAAACAATTCCTTTTGCAATTGCAGCAAAAAGAATAAAATACCTAGGAATAAACTTAACCAAGGATGTGAAAGACCTATATGCTGAAAACTATAAGACTTTTTTGTAAGAAATTGAAGGGACACAAAGAAATGGAAAGACATTCCGTGCTCATGGATTGGAAGAATCAACATAGTTAAAATGGCCATATTACCCAAAGCAATATACAGATTCAATGCAATCCCCATCAAAATCCCAATGGCATATTTTAAAGAAATACAACAAAAAATCATCAGATTTGTTTGGAACCACAAAAGACCCCAAGTAGCCAAAGCAATCTTAAGAACAAATAACAATACTGGAGGTATCACACTCCCTGGCTTTAGCTTGTACTACAAGGCTACAATAATCAAAGCATCATGGTATTGGCAGAAAAACAGACACATAGACCAATGGAATAGAATTGAGTACCCAGTAATAAAACCACATAAATATGGTCAGATAGTTTTTGACAAAGAAGCTGAAAACATACAATGGAGGAAACACAGCCTCTTCAATAAATCGTGGTGGGAGAATTGGACAGCCACATGCAAAAGAATGAAACTGGACTGCTATCTGTCACCATATACCAAAATTAATGCAAAATGGATCAAAGACTTAAGCATAAGACCTGACACAATAAACTGCATAGAAGAAAGCATAGGTATTAAACTTATGGACCTTGGGTTCAAAGAGCATTTTATGAATTTGACTCAAAAGGCAATGGAAGTAAAAGCTAAAATAAACGAATGGGACTATATGAAACTTAAAAGCTTCTGCACCGCAGAAGAAACCATCGACAAAATAAAGAGGCCACCAACTGAATGGGAGAAGATTTTTGCAAATAGTGCCTCTGATATGGAGCTAATATCCAGAATATTCAAGTAACTTATGCAACTCAACAACAAAAAAACAAACAACCCAATTGAAAATGGGCAGAGGGTTTGAAGAGACATTTTTACAAAGAGGATATACAAATGGCAAATAAACATATGAAAAAATGCTCAACATCACTAATCATCAGAGAAATGCAAATGAAAACCACAATGAGGTATCTCCTCACCCCAGTCAGAATGGCTATCATCAACAAGACAAATAATAACAAGTGTTGGAGAGGCTGTAGAGAAAAAGGAACCCTCATACACTGTTGGTGGGAATGCAGACTGGTGCAGCCGTTATATAAGGCAGTGTGGAGCTTCCCCAAAATATTACGTTATAATTACCATATGACCCAGCAATCCCTCTCCTGGGTATCTACCCAAAAAATCTGAAAACCTTTATAGATAAAGATACGTGTGCTCCAATGTTCATTGCAGCTTTGTTTACGGTGGCCAAGACATGGAAACAACCAAAATTTCATTCGATAGATGAATGGATAAAGAAGTTGTGTCATATATACACAATGGAATACTATTCAGTGGTAAGAAAAGATGATATAGGAACTTTTGTGACAACATGGATGGATCTTGAGAGTGTAATGCTGAGTGAAATGTCAGACAGAAAAAGCAGAGAACCATGTGATTTCACTGATATGTGGTATATAAACCAAAAACAACAAAAGAACAAGACAAACAAATGAGAAACAGAAACTCATAGACACAGACAATAGTTTAGTGCTTACCAGAGAGTAAGGGGGTAGAAGGTAGGAGATGAGGGTAAGGGGAATCAAATATATGGTGATGGAAGGAGAACTGACTGTGTGTGGTGAACACATAATGGGATTTATACATGCTGTAATCCAGAATTGTACACCTGAAATCTATGGAATTTTACTAACAATTGTCACCCCACTAAATTTAAAAAATAAACTATAAAAAAAAGAAATAGAACGAAAAATCATCAGATTTGTTTGGAATCACAAAAGACCCCAAATAGCCAAAGTGATCCTTAGGAGAAAAAAAAAAAAATCCTTGAGGTATCACACTCCCTGTCTTTAGCTTGTACTACAGGGCAACAATAAAAAAAAGAGCATTGTATTGGCAGAAAAACAGACACGTAGACCAATGGAATAGAATTGAGAACCCAGAAATAAAACCACATAAATATGGAAAGATAATTTTTGACAAAGAAGCAAAGAACATACAATGGAGAAAAGACAGCTTCTTAAATAAATGGTGCTGGGAGAATTGGAAAGCCACTTGGAAAAGAATGAAACTGGACTGCTATGTGACACCATGTACCAAAATTAATTGAAAATGGATCAAAAACTTAAGCATAAGACCTGAAACAATAAACTGCATAGAAGGAAACATAGGTACTAAATGTATGGACCTTGGGTTCAAAGAACGTTTTATGAATTTGACTCCAAAGGCAAGGGAATTAAAAGCTAAAATAAATGAATGGGACTATATGAAACTTCAAAGCTTATGTACAGCAAAAGAAACCATTGACAACATAAAGAGGCAAACAAGTGAATGGGAGAAGATTTTTGCAAATACCGCCTCTGATACGAGGCTAATATCCAAAATATACAAGGAACTCATGCAACTCTACAACAAAAAAACAAACAATCCAATTGAAAAATGGGCAGAGGACCTGAAGAGACATTTCTCCAAAGGGAGCATACAAATGGCAAATAGACATATGAAAAAATGCTCAACATCACTAACCACCAAAGAAAGGCAAATGAGAGATTACCTCACACTATTTAGAATGGCTGTCATCAACAAGACAAATAGTAACAAGTGTTGGAGAGGCTGTGGAGAAAAAGGAACCCTCATACACTGTTAGTGGGAATGCAAATTGGTGCAGCCACTATGGAAGGCAGTGTGGGGGTTCCTCAAAAAATTAAAAATAGAATTACCGTATGACTGAGCAATCCCACTTCTAGGTATCTACCCAAAAATTCTGAAAGCATTTATCCATTAAGACACGTGTGCTCCCATATTTATTGCAGCTTTATTTACGGTGGCTAAGACATGGAAGCAATCAAAATGTCCTTCAATAGATGAATGAATAAATAATTTGTGGTATATATACACAATGGAATACTATTTGGTGGTAGAAAAGATGAAATAGGACCATTTGTGACAACATGGATTGATCTTGAGAATATAAAGCTAAGCAACATAAGTCAGACAGAAAAATCTGAGAACCATTTGATTTCACTGATATGTGGTATATGAACCAAAAACAACAAAAGATCAAGACAAACAAATAAGAAACAAAAACTCATAGACACAGACAATAGTTTAGTGTTTACCAGAGAGTAAGGGGGGAGCGGGTGTTAGATGATGGTAAAGGGGATCAAATATATGGTGATGGAAGGAGAACTGACTCTGGGTGCTGAACAGACAATAGGATTTATAGATGATGTAATACAGAATTGTACACCTGAAATCTTTGTAACTTTACTAACAATTGTCACCCCAGTAAACATTAATTTAAAAAAAAATGAAATGAAAGAGGAGAAGTGACATCAGACACCACAGAAATTAAATATATACTTTTAAGAAATTACTGTGAGCAACCATATGCCAACAAATTAGACAATCTGGAAGAAGTGAATAATTTTCTGTAAGCTTACAACCTTCCAAGGCTAACTCAAGGAGAAACGGAAAACCTGAATAGACTGATTACCACCAGGGAAATTGAATCAGTAATCAACAAGCTCCCATCAAACAAAAGCCCTTGACCACATGGCTTTACAGGTGAATTTTACAAAACATTCAAAAAAGAATTATCACCTATTCTCCTCAAGATATTACAAAAATTCCAGAAGGAGGGAATGTTCCCAAACACTATCACCCTGATCCCAAAATCAGACAAAGGCATTACAAAAAAAAAAAAAAAAGAAAATTACAGGCTGAAATCTCTAATGAACACAGATGCAAAAATCGCCAACAAAATATTAGTGAACATAATTCAGCAATACATTAAAAAGATCACACACCATTATCAAGTGGAATTCATTCCTGGTATGCAAGGGTGATTCAACATCCGCAAATCAATTAATGTGATATACCACATTAACAAAATGAAAAATAAAAATCGTATGATCATATCAATAGATGCAGAAAAAGCATTTGACAAAATCCAGCAGCCATTTATGCTAAAAACACTTAAAAATGTGGGAATAGAGGAACCATATTTCAACATAATAATGGCCATATATGATAAATACAAAGCTAACATCATACTCAATGGGGAAAAGCTAAAAGCATTCCCCTTAGGAACAGGCACAAGGCAATGTTGTCCACTTCTCCACTTCTGTTCAACATAGTGCTGGAAGTTCTAGCCACAGCAATCAGACAAGTAAAAGAAATAAAAGGCATCCAAATTGGTAAGAAGGAAGTGAAATTTTCATTATATGCAGATGACATGATACTATATATAGAGAACCCTAAAGACTCCACCAAAACCTATTAGAACTGATCAATGAATTTAGTAAATTAGCAGGATACAAAATTAATATTCAGAAATCATTTGCATTTGTATATACCAGTATTAAAATATCAGAAGGAGAAATTAAGAAAACAATCCCATTTACAATTGCTTCAAAGACTGTAAAATACTTGGGAATAAATTTAACCAAAGAAGTAGAAGATTTGTAGTCAGAAAATTATGAGACACTGAGAAGAGAAATTAAAGAAGATACAAGTAATTGGAAGCACATACCATGCTCATGGATAGGAAGAGTTAATATTGTTAAAATGTCCATACTGCCTAAGGCTGTATACTGCTACAATGCAATTCCTATCAAATATCCAAGGACAGTTTAAAAATATTTAGAACATATAATCCTAAAATTTAAATGGAATCATAAAAGACCCTGGATAGCCTCAGCAATCTTGAGAAATAAGAACAAAGTGGCAGGTATAAGTATACCTGACATCAAATTATACTACAAGGCTACAGTAATCAAAACAGCATGGTACTGGCATAAAAACAGACACATACATCAATGGAACAGAATAGAGATCCCAGAAATAAATCCATGCCTATATGGTCATTTAATCTACGACAATGGAAGCAAGAATTTACAGGGGGTAAAGACAGTCTATTCAATAAATGGTGCTGGGAAACCTGGACAGACACATGCAAAAACATGAAGCTGGACCACCTCCTTATACCATAGACAAGAATAAATTCAAAATGGAGTAATGACTTAAATGTTATATCCGAAACCATAAAATTCCTAGAAGAAAATATGGGAAAAACATTACAGACAGGACCTTGAGTAAGATTTTTTTTTTCAAATTTTTAGGGTAGATACCCAGGAGAGGGATTGCTGGGTCATATGGTAATTCTATTCATAATTTTTTGAAGAACCTCCACTCTGCCTTCCAAAGCGGCTGCACCAATCTGCATTCCAAGGAACAGTGTATGAGTGTTCCTTTCTCTCCACAGATGCTCCAACACTCGTCATTATTTGTCTTGTTTGTGATAGCCATTCTAACTGGTGTGATATATCATTGTGCTTTTGATTTGCATTTCTCTGATTATTAGTGATGTTGAGCATTGTTTCATATGTCTATTTGTCATTTCTATGTCCTTGTTGGAGAAATGTCTCTTCAGATCCTCTACCCATTTTTCTTTTTTTTTTTTTAATTTTATTTTATTAAATTTATTGGGGTGACAATTGTTAGTAAAATTACATAGATTTCAGGTGTACAATTCTGTATTACATCATCTATAAATCCCACCTGGAAATTACACAGATGGAAGAAGAAAAAGACATGAGACTTAAAAGAAATGAAAGAACTCTACAAGAACTTTCTGACTCCATCAGAAAGAGCAATATAAGAATAATGGGCATACCAGAAGGAGAAGAAAGAGAGAAGGGAACAGAGAATATATTCAAACAAATTGTCAATGAGAACTTCCCAAACTTGTGGACAGCTCTACCCATTTTTCAATTGGCTTGTTTGTCTTTCTGTTATTGAGTTGTATGAGTTCTTGATATATTTTGGATATTAGCCCCTTATTGGAGGTGTTGTTTGCAAAATCTTCTCCAATTCGGTTGGTTGCCTGTTTATTTTATTCATGGTGTCTTTTGCTGTGCAGAAGCTTTTTAGTTTAATATAGTTCCATTCATTTTATAGCTTTTACTTCCCTTGCCTTTGGAGTCAAATTTGTAAAATACTCTTTGAACTCAAGGTCCATATGTTTAATACCAATGTTTTCTTTCATGCAGTTTATTATTTCAAGTCTTTTGTTTAGGTTTTTGATCCATTTTGAGTTAATATTCATACACAGTGACAGTCAGTAATCCAGATTCATTCTTTCACATGTGGCTTTGAAATTCCCACAGCACCATTTATTGAAGAGCCTGTCTTTTCTCCCTTGTATGTTTTTGGCTTCTCTGTCAAAAATTACCTGTCCATATTTATGTGGGCTTATTTCTGGGTGCTCAATTCTATTCCATTGGTCTGTGTGTCCTTTTTTCTTCCAATTCTATTCCATTTATCTGTCTCCCTGGTTTGTTTGATTATTGTTGCCCTGTAGTGCAAGCTGAAGTCAGGGAGTATGATACCTCTAACATTGTTCTTTTTCCTCAGGATTGCTTTGGCTATTTGGGGTCTTTTGTGGTTCCATCCAAATCTGATGATTTTTTTGTTCTGTTTCTTTTAAAAATGCTATTTGCAATTTGATGGGGATTTCATTAAATATGTATTTTCCTTCGGGTAATATGGCCGTTTTAACTATGTTGAATCTTCCAATCCATGAACACAGAATGTCTTTCCATTTCTTTGTGTCTTCTTCAATTTCTTTTTAAAATGTCTTACAGTTTTCAGTATATAGGTCTTTCACATCCTTGATTAGTTCTATTCCTAGGTATTTTATTCTTTTTGTTGCAATTGCAAAATGATTATTTTTAAATTTCTTTTTCTGAGACTTCAGTGCTGGTATGTAGGAATGGAATAGACTTTTGTTTGTAGAATTTGTAGCTGGCAACTTTACTGTACTCATTGTTTCTAATAGCTTTTTGGTAGAGTCTTTAGGGTTTTTTATATATAGCATGATGTCATCTGCAAAAAGTGAAAATTTAACTTCTTCATTCCCAATTTGGATCCTTTTATTTCTTTCTCTTCCTTGAATGCTCTGGCTAGGACTTCCAATACTATGTTGAAAAGCAGAGGTGATAGAAGTCAGTCCTGTCATCTTCCTGAACATATAGCAAAGGGCTTCAGGTTTTCACTATTAATTATGATATTAGCTGATGCTAAGCCTTTTTATATCAGAGGGATTATTCATTATAAATTTGCACCAACTGGACAAACAGTTAACCAAGTTTACTATTTGGAACTGCTGAAAAGGCTGCGTGAAAAACACGACCTGAACTATTCATCTATAATTCATGGCTCTTACATCGCAACAATGCACCAGGTCACAAGGCCCTGTCTGTGAGTGAGGTTTTAACCAGCAAACAAATAATTGTATTGGAACACCCTCCCTGCTCACCTGATCTGGCCTCTAATGACTTCTTTCTTTACCTGAAGATAAAGGTAATATAGAAAGGAAAACATTTTGATGACATTCAGGACATCAGGGGTAACATGATGACCATTCCGGAAATATAGTTCCAAAATTGATTTGAAGGGTGGACTAGGTACTAGCATCATTGCATAGCTTCCCAAGTGGAGTGCTTTGAGGGTGGCCATAGTGACATAAGCAATGAGGTATTTGGCCCTTTTTCTAGTCTGAGTTAATAAAATTAAAATTTTATCTTCATAATATCGAATTTCCAGGCAAAATTAATGTTTTAAGTTTAAAAAGTATTTTAGTCAGTTACTAGTTTATCTTACTTGGCATGTGAATCTTTTTTCTACTTGCAGAAGAATGTAGAGATACATACTATATGTTACAATGCATAGTTCTAAAATTTATTATAATATTTACAACGTTTCAGCATTTTTAAAGTCCACCAAATTGATACTGTAGATGGCATGTGCAAACATTTCAGATTTATTTTTGACTATCTTTCCCATCACTATTGACACTAACCTTATTCTGAAACAAGTAAACTTAAAATTATTTTTTCCCTGTCAGTGTTTCTAGAGAAAGACTATAATTATTCCTTCTAGTGGAAATTATTTGGACATATGCCACAAGTTGTTTGCAAATATTGCCTACCTTACATTATAAAGACATTCTAGCATGAGTAGTGCATTTTTGTAAGGTGAATTCCATTTTTCATCATTGATGTAACCCATAAAATTAAAAGATTTCCTATTGGGTTAATTCACAATTTTAGTTTAGAAATGGTTTTGCCTTAGAACCAATAAAAATCAGTAGGCTTATGGATATGTAAAACTAGAAGGGAAGAGTCATACATATTTACATTTCTAAATATATTAAATGATGTGACGCAATAACTCAGTGGTAATTGTAGATACACAATTTCAATATGTTAACTCCCTAATAATATTTTAAATGCATTCAATCACCATTAAAGACAACACTGTTATTTTAGAATGAAAGGATGGAATTCATGTTGAGGAAATAATTTAAAAATTTGATACAAATAAATGCACAAAGACCATCACCATTGGATTTGTATAACAGTGAACATATGAAATTAGCCTCAGAATGGTACAACAATAAGGAGACAGTTGAATAGATTATACTACCTTTAATTGATTGACCATCCTACAGCAACCAAAATGATTATAACAATTAACAAAATGCTAAAAATGTAATTAATGCTTAATAAGATGGTATTTTTACTAGGATGTAAACATATGTGTGGAGAGAAGACACAAACCTGTTAGCTGATATGTTAGGAAGCTGAGATGAATATAATTTGCTTCTTTCTATTTAAGAAAAATCCTACATATTTTCTATTCTGTTGTTCCTGATTACTTTTTAAAAGCAAACTCAGAAAGAGGGATGCTTGAATGTTCTTCCCATTTTATAACTAGTATAAATTTGGGGAAGGCAAGTACTGGCTGCAACACAAGTGGTATTAAAGTTGTAAATATTCCTGCTTAGTTTCACTATTCTGGAGAGGATAGGTATTAAACCACAGAAGTTCTAAGTATTAGTTTCAATGTTAAAGGCAGAAACTAATTATTTTGAAGGTTCACTAATGAATCACTATTGTCTTCACACACATTTTAAACAGCTTATGTTCTCACTGAAATGGAATTTATCATAATCTTGAAGAAATCAATTGAAAAATATTAATTGAGTGCATTTTCTGTGCTAAGAGCTAGAGTACAACTGTGAGTAAGACCCTAGTTAGTGCTTAGCTTACGCTGCTCATTTAACTGGGCAAACTGAACCCAAATTCAACCAACAGTAACATAATGAAAAAAAAGAAACTCAACTTGTGAAATAAACAGAGTTTTGGAGGTACACAGGAAAACAGGATAGTTTTATCAGAAAAGTTGATGTTTGAGTTAGGTCTGAAATAAATATAGGATATTGACATGTAGAGAAAGCAGGGAAATAAAGAGGAAGCATTACAGACTCCAACCAAGACATCAGTGTGAAAATTGTAAAATCACAGAGATGATGAAGTTTAGACTTTGCATTTTGATTGACTAGAGAGTGATGTAAACTTGCAAGATGTGTGTGTGTGTGTGTGTGTGTGCACTCATGTGTGTTTAATGATTTTGACAGGATTGAAGAGAGGGAAGAAAATAAATGGTAGGAGATGGCACCAGAAATTAACCTCTCATATAAATGAAAACATGAAATGTCCTTTTGTTAATTTGAACATTTATAAGCTCAAGAGAATTGAGGCTTCTGGGAAAGATGAGAGTGTAAGAGCTGGCTTCTACCTGCCTCCAATGGACTGACCAAAATGACCTCGTAAATGAAAAAATGGTGGTGGTGGTGGTGGTGGTGGGTGATGAGGGTAGGTAATTTCATTAACAAATGAAAGACTGTGGGTTGTGTTTTTTCTTTGTTATATCTTTGTTTTTACCAACAATACTGGGCCACCACAAATTAAGGGTACAATCTTGACTTTCTGGGGCATCCTTTGTAATGAGACAGACAATGAGACAAGAGGATATTTTCCCCAAGATAAAAAGTAAAAGAAGGAGATCAAGGAGAGTCAGATTCTATACCTAGAATACAAATCAGGAAAAACAGATACTCAGATAAAGAAAGATGGCCCCCATACAGTACCTAACGAGAGAGAGGGGAAGGAAGGCTAGAAGGACAGGAGAAATAAAGTGCTCATAACTGAAAATGCTGATATCAAAACAACCATCCCCTGAACCCATCATACCCAGGTCATGTGTTTATATTATAAGATCAGTATGCAACAGCCTGAAGAGGGAAAGAGGGAGATTAGTACATAATCACAAATACAGAGGTACTTAAAAATTAAGAATTATGCAAGTAAAGTTGAAAATTTGGATGAAGTTTTCTATGAAAGTATAACAGCAAAAATGGAACATTTTGGAATATAATAATGCCATTTTAAAGTTCATTTGTGTTCATCCAAAAAAATAAATATATGAGCCTCTCCAAATTAAAAAGAAGTCTGCACAAAGGAAAATAATGAGGGGGAAAAAAAAGTCTTCATTTTATAAAGCTACTGCAATTACAACAACATTGTATTGTTGCCAGAACAAAGGAACTCATAGGATGAAACAGAAAATCTGGAAAGATACCCAAGTATATGTTACATAATTAGTTAAAGCTGGCATTTTAAATCAATTAGGAAAGAAAAGATAAATAAATGATGCTGGTGCTGCTACCTAACGATTTGATCAAAAATGAACTTACATCCTTCCTCAAACAAAAATAAATTTCTGTTGATTCAAACCACAGAAACACTAAATAAACTGAAGGTGAGTGTTTTATTATACATGTACTACTAAATTAATTATTGCACATGTCCAAATATCCAAAATGCTTATGTAGCTCTTCATGTTTCACATGTGAATATTTCAACACACACATACACATACCCGTACAAACATAGTAAGAGCCAGGAATGTGACAAGATGTTAATAGTGTTTATATCTGGGATGTGTTTTATGTTTGAATTACATTTCTCCTTTATTGATTAATTTTTCTAAACAAGGACTACATATTACTTTCATAAAAAAACAGAACTATTTCCATTTCAAAATATAATTTATTACTTTTCTGGAAAAATGGCGGTGTGAGGTGAGCCTCTGTAAAGCTCCCCAGGAATTTACAAAGAATGGAACAACAAAAACTCCACAAAGGACTCCCTGCACAGCAGACAGGCAAGACGAAGAGGCCCACTACCGACTGAAATCACCTACAGGTGGGAGATTCGTGCGAGTGGAGGGAGGAGGAAACGGAGAAGTGCTGGCGCAGGACACAGACCTAGCTCAGTGTGCCGAGCTCACTGCTTCCCGGAACTACCGCAGCAGCGGGAGATCGGACTGCTAGGGCTCCGCCAGGGCTCCACAGGGCTGAGGGGACAGCATATAACACGGCTGAACCCAACGCTCACGGCAGAGACCTCGGAGAAAAGACTGAGGGAAAAAGGCTAAAAACGGTGGTTTAAGCCTGCACTGCCGAGCAGAGAATGGAGCCTTAGGCACTGAGACTAGCCGCCCCTTCCCTCCCCTCCCAGAGCTCGCCCCGCCCCCACCTGCCCGGTGCTAGAAGCGAAACAGTAGCAGTGTCAGATTAAAAAAGAGAAAATTTGCTATATTTGAGAACTGTGGACCGCAGACACAAATTCACAGCCCAACTAGTTCCGGCAAAGGGAAGAGAGCTGTGGAAGCAGGACCGGCTGTGGTGGTGGTCTCACCCATTGCTCTGGGCCACCTCTCACAGCTCACCCCGCCCCTGACCCCACCTATCTGGGCAGATCCCTGCAGGAGTAAACAGAACCGCTGAAACATATGGGCTCTGAATCAGGAGCTGGAAGAGCTTTGGAACATCAAAAGCTCTCCGCATACCCACCGGGACACTGCACCCTGTGACCTAGATGAACTATTAACAGAGGAGAAGCCCGTCTCCCAGGGAATCCCCCCATTGTGTGAGAAGCTGGAGTAGTGCAGAGAAAACAGCCCAACTAGTTCCGACAAAGGGGAGGGAGCTGTGGAAGCAGTACCAGCTGTGGTGGTGGTCACCGTCATTGCTTTGGGCCACCTCTCACAACTCATGTTTCACACTCCTTGTCTTTAGCTTGTACTACAGGGCTACAATAATCAAAACAGCATGGTATTGGCAGAAAAACAGACACATAGACCAATGGAATAGAATTGAGTACCCAGAGATAAAACCACATAAATATGGACAGATAATTTTTGACAAAGAAGCTAAAAACGTACAATAGAGGAAGGAGAGCCTCTTCAATAAATGGTGCTTGCAGAATTGGATAGCCATGTGCAAAGAATGAAACTGGACTGCTATCTGTCACCATGTACCAAAATTAATTCAAAATGGATCAAATACTTAAGCATAAGACCTGACACAATAAACTGCATAGAAGAGAATATAGGTACTAAACTTATGGACCTTGGGTTCAAAGAGCATTTTATGAATTTGACTCCAAAGGCAAGGGAAGTAAAAACTAAGTAAACGAATGGGACTATATCAAACTTAAAAGCTTCTGCACAGCGAAAGAAACCATTGACAAAATAAAGAGGCCACCAACTGAATGGGAGAAGATTTTTGCAAACAGTGCCTCTGATAATTGGCTAATATCCAAAATATACAAGGAACTCATGCAACTCAACAACAACAACGAAAAACAACCCAAGTTAAAAATGGGCAGACAACTGAAGAAACACTTTTCCAAAGAGGATAGTAAAATGTCAAATCGACATATGAAAAATTGCTCAACATCACTAAACATCAGAGAAATGCAAATAAAAACCACAATGAGATATCACCTCACCCCAGTCAGAATGGGTGTCATCAAGAAGACTAATAGTAACAAGTGTTGGAGAGGCTGTGGAGAAAAAGGAACCCTCATACAGTATTGGTGGGAATGTGGTCTGGTGCAGACATTATGGAATGCAGTGTGGAGGTTCCTCAAAAAATTACGAATAGAATTACCATATGACACAGCAATCCCTCCCCTGGGTATCTACCCCAAAAATCTGAAAACAGTTATCCGTAAAGATATATGTGCTCCAATGTTCATTGCAGCTTTATTCATGGTGGTCAAGACATGGAAACAACCGAAGTATCCTTTAATAGATGATTGGATAAAGAAGTTGTGGCATATATACACAATGGAATACTATTCTGCCATAAGAAAAGATGAAATAGTACCATTTGCAACAACATAGATGGATCTTGAGATTATTGTGCTGAGGGAAATAAGTCAGACAGAAACAGTCAAGAACCTTATGATTTCACTGACATGTGGTATATAAAACTGAAAACAACTAAGAAACAAGACAAGCTAATGAAGAAACAAAAACTCATAGACACAGACAATAGTTTAGTGGTTACCAGAGAGTAAGGGGGGAGGGGTGGCAGCTGAGAGTAAAGGGGATCCAATAAGTGGTGATGGAAGGAAAACTGACCCTGGGTGGTGAGCACACAGTGTGATATATAGATGATGTATTACAGAATTATACACCTGAAATCTATGTAACTTTACCAACAATTGTCACCCCAATAAACTTTAATTAAAAATAATAATTTCACAAGCCAATACCATATTTCCTCAAAAGAAGACTGGGTCTTATATTAATTTTTGCTCCAAAAGATGCATTAGAGCTTATTTTCAGGGGATATCTTATTTTTTCATGTACAATGATCAACATTTATTCATGTACAACAATCTACGTTTATTCAAGTATTCATGTACAAAAATCTACATTTTTTCAAATACAGTCATGTCATTTTCTTCTGGAGCATCATCGTAACTCTCCAAACCCCGAATTCCAGCTTGAATTTATTGCGATTACATTTCCTGTAGAATCATTGCCCCCAATCTCTCATGTTCAGCAATAGTGCTCTCCTTAAATTACACTTTTTGTCCATGTAGCATGCTCATAGTACGTTGGTAACACAGCTGGCAACACAGCTGTCAGTAATTTTATCCCATGAATTCTTCACCCAACTCACGACCACTTGCATGCTGGGCATCACAAAGTTCCCATGCTGATTTCTCTCTCCATTCCATTTTCAATGTAGTCATTGATTTCTATGCACAAATAGTCCTTGAATGGCTTGTTTATTGCAATATCAAAAGTCTGGAGATAGGCAGTAATTCCTGTGGGAATCATTATTTGATCTATTCTTCTCTCTGCAAGGAAGGTCTTCATGTCTTTAGCTCGGTGAGTGCTGGCTGAATCCCAGACTAGCAGACCTCTTTGGCCACCTCACAAAACAAGTGGCAGCATTAAATCAACCCACTTCCTTATAATTGCTTGTGTGCACCAGGCTTTTTCGATTTCAAGAAACATGTTCTACCTTATCTTTCTTGCCTTAGTGATGATTAGAGGTGGGGCTTTCTTTCCAACCAGACAAATTGCCAAAACACAGGTAACACGTACACTTTTGTAACCAGGAGAGGGAACGTAGCTTGATAAGGCAGCCCCCTGATCACTTGTCATTTGAGATTTTGGCCCATAAACATTTCAGTTTCATCCATAGGAATAGTGTTAGAGAGTTGGTATTTAGAAAAGTCAATGCCATCAACAAAGGACTTGAATGCAAGTGCATGTTTAATAACTTCAGTATCTTCCAGCTTAAACAGTGTTGTCGATCTTAGAGACAGTTCATATCACTGAAGGAAGCCATCTAGCCAGTGTTGTAATGCTTTGAACTATTCTGGGGATATTTCCAGCTGTGGTGCCACTGTTAGGATAAATGCTTGAATATCAGCCCTGCACACAACCAAAGCCTTTTGTTATGCAGGGTGTCACGTGGGGTCTCAGCTCCTGCTCCCCACATAAGAATGCAGATATGGTGAGGCCAAAAAGGAACACCCAAGGAGCCATAGATAGGGGAGTCATACCACTGTATTCTCACTGGCAGCCGGGTAAGACACATGAAGTAGCATCCACAGGATCCGAAATTCGCCGCTGCTTTTCTGCCTTCCATCCAACCAACCAACCAACCAACTAGCGCAGTCACGGCAGTTATATCAGGAGCCAATTGGCCAACTGGCTACAGCTGACAGTCAACCAGTCACAGCCGACGACCATCCACTCACAGTTGATGGTCATTTACTACCCAAGCCAGCACCTTTCCAAGTGAGGCCGAGAGCCTGGAAACTGCACTCCTGGCTCTGTCCCCACACCTTTGCTCTCCTGTCTGCAATCCATTCACAGATGATGTCTTCCAGCTCAGGAAATAATGGTTGCCCAGCTGATCCACACTTGCACTTCTTAGCATTTCCCTCATCCACCTGTCGGCTGAGGTTATCGTACTCTGCTCACCATTTTCGGACCATTTGGAGATCCAACTTCTCTTTGCAGAAAGCCTTATGATTCTTGCCCCAGGAGTCCTCCATAATTCCTTTCTTGTACTCGACAGAATAGCTCTTTCTTTTGTCACTCATCTCGTCTGTGGGTCAAAAGATTATTCCCTTTAAATCTACCATTAAATCACGTGCTAATTGAAGACTAACAAGACAGGAGTGGCAACAAAAATGATGATAGTTAAGAATGATAGTCCACACAAAAGCAACGAAAAATTGCAGGCACCAAAATTCAGAAAAAGTTTCTTTATTTCACACGAGTGCGTTAAGTACTTCTGTTACAACACATGACATATTGAATTATGAAAATTCATATTAGACACAAACATGTCTATTCATTATCAAGTGTGCACATTATTCGTGCATTGTGTGTGTACTCTGATTGGTGATTTGGCAATAGGTCTCAAGTTCATCTGTTTACATAGGCATTTATCTCTCGTCCAAAGGAGCCCACTGGGTATTTACAAATACTTAATTATAATGTATTTTATCATTTATTTTAAGTTTTATTGTCAATAATATTATTTATTTATATTCAATTGTATATTAATATTATTATTTTATAATTCAATACATCTGTCGTGTGTTGCAACCAATGTACTAAATGCATCCATCTGGCTGATGGTTTTAACTGGGGCTTATTTTTGTGGTAGGGCTTATATAACAAGCATCCTGAAAAATCATGTTAGGGCTTATTTTCTGGTTAGGTCTTATTTTCAGGGAAACACAGTAGCATACAACATACTCTTTTAATAAAACCAATAAACAAAATAATATACTCCAAACAAATGACACATTGATTGCACTATTGACCCCAGCAAGGAGAAATGGAAGGAATAAAGTCCTAATTTAACATCGGTGTACCTGTTTATATGAGGAGGCACTCGGGAGAAATGGTGATTAACCGAGAGCTGATTTCCAGCTGTCAGTACAAAACGAATGTCCCCTGTTGCTTAAAGCACATTGCCAGGGAACGAAGTGCTGGTGTTGGCAGGACAGCTGATTACTTTCATGGGGCTACTGCATGGTTTCTTACCATTGTCTATAAGGAGTCACATCGCCAAGGCAGGAACTAATGTCAAGGGTGTTTGGAAAGTTTTTAGGTTAATGAAGTGTCACTTCACCCAATCCAAAACTCTCAGCTGGTCCTCACACACTCTCTGTATTTACATTTTGAATGTCATTTTGCCATAGTTGCTTCTCCACACGTTCGTATCAATAAGCCCCGAGCAGGTACCCTTAACAGCTAGGTTCCTGATGTGCTTATTAATGACAAGTGGAATGATGACATTCTGACACAGCTTACTTCATACTTAAATCTCAGCAACTTTTCTGTCTATGTCATATGCAACTTGGATTAAAATAACTTCACTTAAGTCATAAACAATGGATTTGAAATCATATCAACTCAATACACAATGATCATATATAGCCATATGTAATTGTCCCATTGTGAGCTGTGAGTCCCGCTTCAACCCAAACATGCTCTGCCACTCTACAACATTCAAAACCTCTAAATTAGTCACTCTAATAATCCATTTAATAAAGGGTCTTCAGGGAGCCGATAATACTGCTCCAGAAAATAAGAAATTCCTTCACACAATACTCACTGATTTCAGTTGGTTATTTTGTTTTTCTCTTCCCACCCTATGGACTATATTCTTGATGACCAGAGTCAGAGATACTATCAATTCCCCTGGTATAACTTTTCTCTTTGTTGGTGGCTTTCAGGATAGAGGCTATAGGTCAGACTGATTGAAAACTGAGTTTGGTCCAGCATTGAAGTCCAACTCAGCACTCTTCTTTCATTTCATTTTAGCTCTTACAGATAAAAATAATCAAAAGGGTCTATATTTCACCTTTTTTTTCTTACCAATTTGTATTTCCTTATGCAATCATTGAACCAATTCCCTGGGTGTGATGGTTAATTTTATGTGTCCGTTGGACTGGGCTAAGAGATGCCCGGACAGGTGGAAAATATTTCTGGATGAGTTTTTGAGGGTGTTTCTGGAAGATTAGCTTTTGATTCAGTAGACTGAGTAAAGAGATGTGCCCTCATCATTGTGGGACAGCATCACCAATTAGTTTAGGTTCCAAATGGAATAAAACAGCAAGCAAAGGGCAAACTCTCATTCTCTCTCTTCTCCCTTCTTGATCTTGGCCATCCGTTTTTTTTCCTTTTCTTGGGCATCAGAGACCCTGGTTCTCTGGCCTTTGAACTTCAGTATGTACACTACCAACCCCCTTGGTTCTCAGGTCTTGGGCCTTGAACTGGAAGTTGCACCATTGGCTCCCCTGGTTCTCTGGCCTTCACACTCAGACTAAACTATACCACTGGCTTTCCTGGTTCTCCAGTTTACAGATAGTAGATTGTAGGACTTCTTGGCCTCCATAAACATGTGAGCCAATTCCTGTAATAAATCAATCTCTCTCTCTCTCTCTCTCTCTCTCTCTCTCTTTCTCCAGAGAACCCAGACTAATACACTGGAAGTTGGATCCATCTCTAAATTTCATTGGTAACTTTTACCTTTAGTAACTGATTGCAGTACAAACTGTTGTCCCATACCATGTGTGACCATGTAGAGACCCAGAAATCAAACGTTCGTTCCTCATCCCCCACCCTTTAACCTTTTGTCTTCCCAAACTACGTTTCTGTGAGTCAGGGTCATTCTAGGAAATCCCACTTTTCCTGACAGCAAATGCTTTTTTCTCTCTGACATTTAATATGCTGCTGTTTCAACAGCAATATTCAATCCCTCAACACCAACTAGGTATCCTAGAATTTAATTTACCTCTAAACTAACCACACAAGGTTAGCACAGACCCACAAGTTAAGGGCTCATTCTCACAAAACTGCCTTCATTTCCAATGCTAATCACAAGTCCCAGTGGCCACCTGCACTTTTTACTAAACAAATGCAAATTGGAGAGGCTCCCAGAACTCTACTTGAGGCTTGTAATTTGTTAGAATGATGCATCTAACAAAGGAAAGTAATATAATGATGATTATAGTTTCATTATAAAGGATACAACTCAAAAACAGCCAAGTGGAAGAGATGCATAGGGCAGAGTATGGAGGTGGAGTGGGGAGGGAAGATACCATGCCCTTCCCAGGCACGCCACTATACTGTAAATAAATATATTCATCAACGTCAAACTTCATTGTTCAAGAGTATCACACAAGTCTTCATAAGTAAACGAAGACCCAAAGAAGAAGTTAGGACTGAGAGCTTATATACTTTTTGAATAAAATAACAATAAATTTGTGAAGTGAAGAGACAACACAAAGGGGTTTGAGCTAGGGACAGTAAATTTTGGGACACGACTAGGAAATATCTTGGGGAACTAACATATATATGTAAATATATAAATATATAAATATAAATATATATAAATATATATATAAATATATATATAAATATATATATATAAATATATATATATATATATATATATATATATATATATATATATATATATATATATATATATGTTTTTTAGTGGGTTTCTTTGTAACAAGTCTATTTTGGCATCAACTCCCAGTCTGAAGTGATAAGAATGTTCATCTCTTCTTGGTGCAGGACGGGGGCACCTTACCCTTGAGATATTTTATCACCTGGCTTTTAGGTAAAAAGGATAAAGTTAAAAAGCACTTCCTGAATTTATCCTTTTTCAAATGCTTCCAGCTCAAAATAATCAATATGCCAAAGCAGCATATTTTGGGGTTGCATATTCTGAACAACTTTGATAGTAAAGGTAGCAACTGAGAGGGTAAAAAATATTCCAAAAGTATTTAGGAGTTATAATTGGTTGAGCTATGTGAAATATTAGATGTGGGTATTGAAGGGGAGTGCAGAGTCAGTGATCACTCTAGGAGCTTGAGTGGGGAAGACATAGATGACATTAAATAAGATGTGAAATACAGAAGTAAAAATGGGTTTTTATTGTAGGGTAAATATATGTTTGATTTGGGATATGATACATTTCTAATACCTGGTGGATAATTCTAGTAAGTTTATGTAAGTATTGTGTCTGAAATACAGATCAAGTTTGAAGATATGAATTTTGAAGTTATCAGTGCATAAATTATATACAGTATCACTTTTTTGCACACTATTTGAAAAAAAACCACACAAAACATGCAGAGCAGAAGAGATGACCAAAGGTAAAGCTTTTGCAAACATTAATATTTAAAAGTTGAAGGAAAAGAAATCAGCAAAGAAGATTGAGAAGATGGAAGAGTAGGAGAGTGAGATTGAAAGTAGTAACCTGGAAACAAATATATGAAAGAAAGAATTGGTTTTTGTATTAAGCAATGAAGATAGATCAAGTAGGGGAGTTACTTAAGGGGCAACTGAATTTAACAATCAAGAGGTCATCAGTTTAAAACCAAAAAGGGGGGAATCAATGATGAAATTAACCATTTCAGTAAAGAGTTGGGACAAAAAAGTATATTGTGGTAGATTGGAAAGTGAATGAAAGTACAGAGTTATCCAGAATGGAACAGTCTTTCAAAAAGTTTGGTGATGAGAGAAAAGAGGAAAATAAGGCAATAACTTGAGGGAATTACTGGCTTAAGGAAGGTGTTTGAAAAATGGACAATCCTGTGTATTTCTATAAGCCAAAGAGAGGAACTTACTAGAAGGAAGAAATTGAAAGTAAGAAGTCATAAAAATTCAGTAAAGGTTCTAGCGTAGTACCCTTGAGGGAATTGGAAAACAACACATTAAAGACAGCGGTAGAAGACAACACCTTTTTCACTCTGGATGAAAGCAAAGCTATTTAAAATTTTGTTACACTTATTCCACTCTATAATGCTATTGCAGTCAATATTAAATTATCTGTTATAATATAGAGATGATAGAAGTAGGGAAAAGTCAAATTTGAGTTGAAAAACAAAAGATCTGTGTTTCACATGATCAAACTGCTAGGTTGAGAAGATGGCTATGGTGGAATAGTGGTGAAAAGAATTCATAGGGTAGAAAAGAAGGGTAACCTTTATAAATAAGAACAGGATTTTAAAAGAAATAACAAGGTGTTATGTAATACAACAAGATGATGTATTACAGAACTGTACACATGAAACCTGTGTAACTTTAGTAACAATTGTCACCCCAATAAACTTTAATTAAAAAAAAAAGAAATGGCAAGAAACTGATTGCTATGAATTAAAAATGTTGAATAACAAACTATATACAGAAGTTAGCCTTTGTAAAAAAAAAATAAAAACATTCAGAAGTATGAAAGTTCTATAAGTTGCCTAAGTACTCCATCTCCTAATAAATTGTATGCATGGGTAGGTAAAAGTCATGTAAAAAATGTCTTCAAAGACTAAGTGAGGCTATTTGCATTTCACTTTTATTGGGTTGTTTCCTTCAAAGTCCTTCAAACAACAGTCTGTAATTTAATTTCTAGGAGTTTCACAATGCTGCATTAAGAGCCTCATATTGAAATGTCAGTAATACTGTGTTTCCCTGAAAATATGACCTAGCCAGACAAACAGCTCTAATGCGTCATTTGGAGCAAAAATTACTATAAAACCCGGTCTTATGTTGTAGCAAAATAATATAAAAATATATTATTTTTTCTCCAAAAGACGCATTAGAGCTGATTGTCCAGCTAGGTCTTATTTTCAGGGAAAAATGGTAGACCTGCACTGAATTAAAGGACTGATGGAATCTGGAAAATTAATCTATGGTTTACTGCTGTGTCAACAAACTTCCCATTTGCTGAATAAGAACTAATAAACAGAAAATAAATTTAAACAATCATAACTGTTAATCCATTCTTGTAGGAATTACCAACTCTAGGAAGTGAGCATGCTAGTTATTTAAATGCGTGTTAGAGTCTAGAAATAATATTTACAAACTTCTTCCTTGCTTGTATATTTTTCATGTAGCTTAAATTTTTTTACTAAATGTAGATATTTAAAATAATTTTGATCATGTGTCTAATTTCCCTAGTGTAAATAATTATCTTATCTCATACCCATAAATTATTGCTGATAAGGATTGCAATAAAAAGTATAACAAATCTGACTAAGAACTTAATTTTAATTCAAATGGTCCTTTAATTACAACACTCCCTTGCTCTGGTCCAATATATTTTTTTCTTATTATTAGAGTTTGAAAATATCCTTCCATATAACTCAAATATTTTTAATATATAGAGTTCTTTGAAATCAAACTATACATGAAAAATAATTTCTATTACACAATCAGCATTTTTGTGGCATGAAAGGCAGCATGCAAGTGGTTGGGATTAAAACAAGCCAGTTCTATTACAATTCCATTGACTCTATTCTCTATGCTGTACTCCATATACTGTGACTACATATACATTAAATTATAGTTGACATACAATATTATTCAGTTTCAGCTTCAGGTGTACAGTGCAGTGAGTGGTCAAGCCTCTACACTGTCCATGAAGTGGTCTCCCTAATAAGACGTGTGCCCATGGGGGAAGGGGTTATCACTTTGTGAGGAGTGAAATGTCTAACTATTACATTGTTTTGTACACCTGAAACTAATAAAAATAATTGAATTAGTGTACAGAAAGGAAAAACAGAACAAAAAACAAGCCAGTTCTGAGATGTACAATAAATGACTTTATTTAAGGAGGTTTGAAAAAAAAGATAAAGTGCTGTTTGTATTTGAAACCATGTCATATTATAAATATTGCTTAGGTGGAAAACTTTTATTCCTACCTTTTCTTTAAATGGAATATAGTTACACAAAGTGTTAGCAAAAGAAGTTCAAGCAGCAAATCCTTCTGAGAGAGAAGTTTAGAAGCCTGACATTCACAATGGGTTCTTTATAATATGGCAGGAAATATCAAAGCTGAAAGATAGTACACAACTCTACTGAGGATAACCTGTCTTATAGGTTTAATCTCAAGGATTTAACTTGGCATTGGTATTGCTATATATAAGCACATTTTTTCAATAAAAATGTAGATTCCATGAACATTTCAACATCATTCTGTTTTGTGTCAGATAAAACACATGGGGACTCCATTCTGTGGGGAATGGAAAAATTTATCTCTAAATCCAAATGTTTGTTAGTGTAACTTTGGAACCACATAACACTCAGCTGATAAGCTAAGCCAATAGCACATTGGCTGTTCTTTATGATATACGAGTATAGAATTATGAGGTACTCTGCTTTGTTCACATTATTTCTAAATCATCCGTCAGCTAACGAAACCCCCGTCTTCTTTCTTGATTATGGATCTGGTTAACCTCAGAAATACTGAATCATGAGACAGATTAGAATGTAAATGCTATGAAAATTCATCACCTTGGAATATTAAAAAAGTTCAGCCTTTTACTCTCACACTTAGCTCTTTTGGCTAAGACGCATGTTTGCAACTTTACCTTACAGAGGCTAAACACTAGGTTCTTCTATTGGTACAGAACTTAAGTATAATCTGGGTGCTTATGAATTAAGTAACCATGATCATGGAAAGTGGTAAAAAAAAGAGTGCAAGAGTAAGTGATTGAAAAATGAATGATGTTTGACTGGGGATCAGGATTATTGTGGTGAACAGAGTGTATGAAGAATTTAAATTAAAACAATCCAGAAGGAGAGAGAAACATGATATCAAGGAATATAGATAGCATCACGGAGAAAATACTACCTGGCATTTAATATGTCTGCAATAAACATATCCAACCAAATGAAAATCCATTCTGCTTTGAAAATGCTATTCAGTGTGATTCTAAAATCTTCCTAGCTACTAATTGCATTATATAACCATCCTCATAATCTGAATGTTACTTGTTCACCAAACTCCTATATGGTTTCTTACCCTAGTTCTTGGCACATAACAGATGCCCTGTATATATCTGTTGAAAGAATCATCTTGTAACCTTTTTGTAAGAGCAACATTAGCCTTAATACATTGTCAATCCATGGTCTAGCTGTGTCCCTTAGATGTTGTTATGGCCTGGCTTGTATACCCTAAATATTCTTATGCTGAAGTCCTAGCACACACCCACGCCCCCGTACTTAACGATATGACCATATTTGGTGACAGGATCTTTAAAGAGGTAATTAAGTTAAGGTGAAGTCATTAAAGTGGCCATAATCCAATATGACTGGAACCCTTACAAGAAAAGGACATGTACAGAGGAAAGACCCTGTAAAGACACAGGGAGAAGATGGTTGTCTACAAGACAAGGAGAAAGACTTGGAACCAATCCTTCCCTTGTGGCCCTCAGAAGATAACAATCTTGCTGGCACTTGATCTTGGACTTCAGCCTCTAGAGTTGTGAGAAAATAAATTTCTGTTGTGTAAGCTACCTAGTCTGTAGTATTTTGCTATGGCAGCCCTAGCAAACTAATAGAGATGTTTTTGCAGTTGTACATAAACTTCCAGAAATGTCCTATTTTGGAATAATTGCAAAATGATTTTATTGGGCATATTTAGATAAAATTAAGAAACATCACTGAACCAAGAACTGACACATTCCTTTAGAATATTTGCCAGAGCTCCTTTTGCTACTTCTATCCTGACCTCCATCTCTATCCTAGCCTACACATGCTCATGTATTCAAGATCCCATTTGCAACAACATGGATGAACCTAGAATGTATGATGCTAAGTGAAATAAGTCAGACTGAGAAAGACAAACACCATATGATCTCACTTATATGTGCAATCTAAAGAACAAAACAAACAAACAAACAAACAAACAAAAAAACAGATCCATAGATACAGAGAACAAACTGATCATTTATAGATTGAAGGGGGGCTGGATGAGAAAGGTGAAGGGATTAAGAAGTACAAATCAGTAGTTACAAAAGAGTCATGGGGATGTAAAATACACTATGGGGAATACAATCAATAACATTGATTAATAATACAATCAATAATAATATTGAATATAGTATCAGAAGGGTACTAGACTTATTAGGGAATAACTTCATAAATTATATAAATGTCTAACCACTATATTGTACACCTGAAACTAATATAAAATAATATTTAAAGTAAGCTATAATTTAAAAAAAATAGTCACAGATATATATAGCAGAGTGTAAGGAATGTAGTCAATAATATTTTAGTAACTATATACAGTGTCAGATGGGTAATAGACTTATTGGGGATATTGCTTTGTGAGGTATATAAATGTCTAATCACTATGTTGTTTTGTATATCTGAAATTTTTAAAAAAAGATCAATGTGGAACCATTGATGAGATTTAACACAAAAAAAATTTATAAACAAAAGAAAACAGAAACAGACTCATAAACATAAATAACAAGGTGATGGTTGGCAAAGGGAAAGGGGGTGGTGAGATGGGAATAACAAAAAATTTAAAAAGACACTAAAAATAAATTTAAAAAGACAAAAACTTGCCTAAACGTATAAAAGTGGCCATTACACCAATGCAGTGGATTAGGTGTACACATAGCAACAATTCTAAAATTAGTGTAAACAAAAAAGAAATAGGATATGATCACAGAATAAGAGGCAGTTTGACAGTCGTTAAGAGTATATGAGGTCTGACAGTTAAGTTTGCAAACTCATTGCAACAATGTTGCCCACTTTTTTTGATATCAGAGGGATTATTAATTATGAATTTGTACCAACTGGACAAGCAGTTAACCAAGTTTACTATTTGGAAGTGCTGAAAAGGCTGCATGAATAAGTTAGAAGAAAACAACCTGAGCTTTTCACCAACAATTCATAGCTCTTGCAGCACGACAATGAATGAGTTCACAAGGCACTGTCTGTGAGGGAGCTCTTAGAGAGTAAACAAATCACTGTATTGGAACAGCCTCCCTACTCACCTGATCTGGCCTCCAATGACTTCTTTCTTCATCCAAATATAAAGGAAATATTGGAAGGAAGACATTTTGGTAGCATTCAGGACATCAAGGGTAATACGATGAGAGCTCTGATGGCCATTCCAGAAAAACAGTTCCAAAATTGCTTTGGAGAATTGACTAAGTGCTGGCATCAGTGCATAGCTTCCCAAGGGGTGTACTTCGAAGGTAACTGTAGTGATATTCAGCAATGTGGTATGTAGCAGTTTGTCTAGGATGAGTTTGTGAACATAATTGTCAGACCTCATACATTCAATTGCCAGAAGTGTAGGTTTTTATCCTAGCTGTTCTACTTTCTAACTGTTTGTGTGACCTTGGCCAAGTTACCTAAACTCTCTGTGCCTTAGTTTCCTCCTGTGTTTATGTGGATAATAATAGTACCTACAGCATAATGTTATTGTGATGATTAAATGAGTTAGTAAATGTCAAGATGCTTAGAATAGTGACTGGCACAGGGAAAGTGCTATGTCATTGTTAACAATTTATTTAAAATTAATGACATTCATATAAATTACAAACACATTCACACAAAATAGCAACACACATTTCAAAGTATACCTTCAAACAAAAAATACACATTAAACACATTATAATGGTCACCTATAAATAAGGAGGAAGGAAAGTGGAAAATTAAGATAAAAAGAAATAAATTAAAAATAAGTACATTAATGAATTTACAAACAGATAGGAGAGGAGCTTTATACAGTTTGGTAACTGATAATGTGCTGTAAACTAAGGAATATGATTAAATTACCATTCTTCACGAGCACTGAAAAATGAGAAGGAAGGAAGGAAGGAAAGAAGGAAGGAAGGATTAAAGAAAGAAAGGCTTCCCAGTACCAGCATACATAAATTGAAGATTTTGGGTTTAAAAATACATTACTCAAAGATATCACTTAGAGACTTGAAATTGAGATATCTATGGCACACTCAGCATACGAAGGTGTGATCAACAAATACGGTGAATATTTAAATAAAAAAAATTAGTACAGTAAAAGGCACATTGCGATTAATCCCCCTCAAAATACTTCCCCTCCTTTCAAACACACTTACCCCATCGTTATTGCTACTTTCTGAAGCAGTTATGGAAGTCCTCATTCGTTAGTATCTTCAGTTGTGCTATTGTAGCGGCCTCCATGTCCTCCTGTATCATTTTGACTTTGGGGGAAGAGCCAGAAGTCGCACAGTACCAGATCTGGTGAATAAGGTGGAGGAGAGCGCACCGCAATGTTTTTATTTGACAGAAATTGCCATACCTGAAGTGATGTGTGACATGGAGTCTTTCTGTAGTGATCAGAAAATACAGTGAATATTGCTGCCATGCATGCCATCCAAAGGAAAGACAGGGATCTTCAACACGGGAAGCAGGAAGCAGTGCATCAAACCTCAGTAACAGTATGTGAAAAGTTTCAACTTGTTTGGTGCAGTCAGTGGGTGTGAGCTACCGTTGAGAGAAGCTGTGTTTCAAAATGTGCCATAAATCATCCTCCATCATGACAACACTTCATGTCCCACATCACTTCCAGTATATGGCGATTTCTTGTGTAGGAGAGAAAACAAAAATTGTCCTCTTCCTTTCTAGATTCTTCAGCTGGTCTAATAATTAATTGACATAAGACAGATTAAAAGGAGAAAAGTAAATTAATATTCTACATATAGGAACCCCAAAGATATTAGGCTCACAGACAGGCAATTGAGGATTATATGCCATCCTGAGCCAAGAAGAAGTGGGTAGGGGTCTGGAAGGTTATGGGGAGAGGTAGACAATTCACAGGAAGATGGGAAGAGCAGATAAGTCTGATTTTAAGTTATTTCTGGTAATAGCTCTCTTCCAGGTACAAGCCCTCCATTTAATCTATTCCAGAGGTAAAACAAACATACAAAAACAGAAATGTTCTTCCTGAGACTATTAGGCCTTAATTGCCTTAAACTCAAAATAATCCACATGCCAAAGTGGCATGTTTGGGTCATATATTCTGCTCCCCCTCACTTGTAATTAGTGACAAATAGATGCATTCAATGCTTTCCTGTATGATTACAGACCAGTGCTACAGCTATTTTTAAAGGACCATTTTAAAATAAAGGCATAGCTAAAAATAGACACTGTGTTTATTTAAAAAGGTTGTGCATTAGGATGTTTCAGAGCAATTTACTGTTATTTTTGCCAGTTTAAATACCAGGTATTTAAAAAAGGCTTAATTGTTAAATACAGCAGAAAGTAAGCAAATAAATTATTTATTAGTCTTTCCTTACAACCAAACAAGCCCTGATTTATAAGTCCATTTTTTAAATTAAATTTACTGGGGTGACGATGGTTAGTAAAATTACATAGGTTTCAAGTGAGTGCACAATTCTATAATACAGCATCTACATATCACATTGTGTGTTCACCACCCAGAGTGAGTTCTCCTTCCATTACCATATATTTGACCACCTTTACCTTCTTCTACCATTCCCCCTCTCCCTTTACCTTCTGGTAACCTCTAAACTATTGTCTGTGTCTATGAGTTTTTGTTTCTTTATTTGTTTGTCTTGTTCCTTTCTTGCTTTCAGTTTTATATCCCACGTATCAGTGAACTCATATGGTTCTCGAATTTTTCTGTCTGACTTATTTTGCTTAGCATAATAATCTCAATATTCATCCATGTTGTCACAAATGGTACTATTTCTCTTCTCTTATGGCAGAATAGTATTCCATTGGGGAAAAAAAAAAGATGATTGGCTAAAGGAGATTTAGAAGTTCTTTTCCATTGCATTTTATCTAATACCTTCTACTCTCTGCATTCAAACCCCTTTACAAAGGTTAGTTCATTTATCTTTATAATGTCCCCTTAAGAAAGGTAGTAGGTTATTATCACTTTCTCCATGAAAAGATGAACAATGGAAGAAAAGTGATGATTCATGTATGAAAATATGAAGCTATAGACATTTCCATAGGATTATCTGTTGTACATTACCTCACAAGTGCATCTTGTTTTGTTGTCCAGCTTTTTCCTGAGTATACATATTTTCTTCTCAGCTGGTATATAAGCTCCTCCACTTTATGAAGGCATGCATAATGTGTTTTCTATTTGTTTGAGCTTTTCAATGAGCCTAGTATATATAACTGAGCACATGACAAGTAGCTAATAAATGTCTATTGACTGTTTATTTGGAAAGGGAGACTGTATTCTGCTTTACATTACTGACATGCAAGAAGAGTAGGCCCAGAACTTCACTGTCAAATATCACCTTTCATTTCCATCACAGATGAGAACAATAAAATTCAATTGAGACTCTTTTTCTAAAACCTGTAATGGGTAACATTCCTTCAATATGTAGGTTGTTAATTGGGGAATCACTTTAAAATAGCACATGAAAATATCATAATAGCAGAATATTAGAACATACTCATAGATTAACAACACTTGAATCCAATGAAAATTATAGTTTCAGTTATGCAAGATGAATAAGTTCTGAAGATATAATATACAGCGATGTAACCATAGTTAGTAATACCGTATTGTACACTTGAAATTTGCTAAGAGGGTAGATCTTAAGTGTTGTCATGAAACACACAGACACACAAACACACACACACACATAACTATGTGAGGTGATGGATGCTAATTAGCTTGACTGTGATGATTATTTACAACGTATAGCTATACATCTTAAATACATATGCAATCCTTATATGTCAATCATACCACAATAAAGCTCACAAACAAAAAGATAATTCTTTCGGAGTCTGAAGAAAAGACACCATGGTTTGATTCCTCATTCTATGTCTCCATTCTCAACTTCTGAACCTTTTTAATTTGACAGAAATATTCAATATTGTCTCCCATTCATTATTTAACTAACTTTGTGACTGTAAGAAGTTGATATGATGGAGGATATTGCACAATAATTACTAAGGATGGGAAAACTCTGAAAATTGCATGTTAAATGGACTACCCATTTTTGCTACAGTGGTCAGATATCATTGTTTAAGTATTTGTTTAGAAAATCCAAAAACTCTAGAAATGGGAATTCTAATGTCACTCCTTCCATGTTAGCCAAAAGATAAAAGGTACTCTGTTTAACAATTTCAGATCAATCCTTCAAGAGAACTGTTGAATTTTCTTTTAAAATAAAGTTTATTGGGGTATTCTGGGATTCGGGAGGAAAAATGGCGGCATGAGGTGAGCCTCTGTAAAGGTCCCCTGGAATTTACAACGAATTGAACAACAAAAACTCCACAAACGACTCCCTGCACAGCAGACAGGCAAGACAGAGACCCACTACTGAAATCACCTACCGGTGGGAGATTCACGTGAGCAGGGGGAGGAGGAAAGGGAGAAGTGCGGAGTCGGAGCCCCGCGGGTGCAGGACACAGACCTAGCTCAGTGCTCGGCGCTCGCTGCTTCCCAAAACTACCGCAGCTGCGGGAGAGGGAAGAGCTCAGACTGCTAGGGCTCCGCTTATGGCCCACAGGCTGAGGAGGCAGCATATAACACGGCTGAATCCAATGCTCACAGCAGAGACCTCGGAGAAAAGACTGAGGGAAGAAGGCTTAAAACAGTGGTTTAAGCCCTCACTGACGAGCAGACAAAAGAAGCCTTAGGCACTGAGACTAGCCACCCCCTCCCTACCCTCCCAGAGCTCACCCCGCACCCACCTGCCCGGTGCTAGAAGCAGAACAGTAGCAGTGTCAGATAAAAAAAATAGAATAGCTGATGTTCTGAGAACTGTGGACCGCAGACGCAATTTCGCAGACCAACTAGTTCCGGAAAAGAGGAGGGAGCTGTGGAAGCAGGACCGGCTGTGGTGGTGGTCCCCACCATTGTTCTGGGCCACCTCTCACAACTCACCCCGCCCCTGACCCCACCTATCTGGGCGGATCCCTACAGAAATAAACAGAACTGCTGACACATACGGGCTCTGAATCTGGAGCTGGAAGAGCTTTGGAACATCAAAAGCTCTCTGCATACCAACTGGGACACTGCGCTCTGCGACCTAGATGAACTATTAACAGAGGAGAAGCCCATCTCCCAGGGAATCCCCCCATTGAGTGAGAGCTGGAATAGTTCAGAGAAAACATAGCACTAATATGTGGGAGAAGAAAAATAAGCTGCACTCAGAGAAAAAATAAAACATTCTACCAACAAGTATTGGAAAACAAAAGAAAGACTGCTTCCTATCAACCTGTTACAGAAGCCACTCCTGCAGATGTCTAGGAAGAGAAATAGTAAACCAGTAATCGCCATGAATAACCAAGGCAACAAGATAGCTCAGAAAGAAAGTGAAAAATCTCCAGAGAAGGCACTTAAAGATAGAGAAATATGTGACTTAAATGACAGAGAATTCAAGATTGCAGTTCTGAATAAACTCAATGAGATGCAAGAAAACACAGATAGGCAGCTAAATGAACTCAGAAACACATTTTAAGAAAGAGATTGAAATTTTAAAAAAGAACCAAATAGAATTTTTGGAGATTAAGAACTCAATAGAAGAAAGTAAGAATAAAATAACCAGGTTAGGTAGTAGAGTTGACCAGATGGAGGAAAGAATCTGTGACACCGAAGATAGAAACCTGGAAATTACACAGAAGGAAGAAGAAAGAGACTTGAGACTTCAAAGAAATGAAAGAACTCTACAAGAACTTTCTGATTCCCTCAGAAAGAGCAATATAAGAATAACGGGCATACCAGATGGACAAGAAAGAGAGAAGGGAACAGAGAATATATTCAAACAAATTGTCGATGAGAACTTCGCAAACTTGTGGACCGAACTGGACCCTCGAATCCAAGTAGCAAAAGGAACACATAATTACCTCAATCCGAACAGGCTTTCTCCAAATCACATTGTATTGAAGCTGTCTAAAATTAACGACAAAGAAAGAATACTCAACGCAGCCAGGGAAAAGAAGATGGTAACCTACAAAGGAAAGCCCATTAGAATATGATTAGATTTTTCAGCAGAAACTCTACAAGCAATTAGGGAGTGGAACCAAATACTCAAACTATTGAAAGAGACAAATCATGAGCCAAGAATAATATATCCAGCAAAGATATCCTTTAGATATGAAGGAGGAATAAAGACCTTTCCAGACATACAGAAGCTGAGGGAATTTTCTAATACACGACCTGCACTACAAGAAATACTAAAGGAGGCTATTCGACCACCATCAACAGGGACAATTTGTGGCAACCAAAACATAAAAAGGGGGAGAGTAAAGGCCTGAACCAGAATATGGGAATGGAGAAAGTAAGCGTGCTGAAGAAAATGGAATACTCTAAATATCAAACTTTCTTTTACATAAATTTAAGGGTAACCACTCAAAAAAAAAATCCAGAACTGAAATATATACTGTAATAAAAGAAGGAACAAAAGGAAACATCACAGAATATGACACCACAGTAGTTATAGAAAACAACAACAAAAAAAGGCAAAGAAACAATGGAGACACAGTCTTAACAGAAAACTAAAGATAGAATGAAAGGAAATCCTCACATATCAATAATCACCCTAAACACAAATGAACTGAATTCACCAATAAAAAGGCAAAGATAAGCAGACTGGATCAAAAAACTAAACCCAACATATGCTGTCTCCAAGAGATGCATCTCAGCTACAAGGACAAGCATACACTCAAAGTGAAAGGGTGGAAATTGACACTCCAAGCAAATGGTATCCAGGGAAAATCACGTGTACTGATATCACATGAAACAGACTTCAGGGTGAAAAAAGTAAAAAAAGACAAAGATGGGCATTTCATAATTGAAAAGGGGACTATACAACAAGAAGACATAACAGTCATCAATATTTATGTCCCCAATCAGGGAAGACTGAAATATATCAAGCAACTACTAACAGAACTAAAGGGAGAAATTGACCGAAACACAATTATACTAGGAGACATAAATAGGTAACTGACAGCTACTGATAGATCATCCAAACATAAAATAAACAATGAAATAGCCCTAAATGACACATTAGATGAAATGGACATAATTGACATTTATAGAGCACTTCATCCTAAAACATCACACTATACATTTTTTTCTAGTGTACATGGAACATCCTCAAGGATAGACCATATATTGGGACTTAAAACTAGCTTCAGTAAATTTAAGAAGATTGAAATCATAACAAGAATATTGTCTGATCACAAGGCTTTGAAATTGGATGTCAACTACAAAAAGAAAGCAGGAAAAACAACAAATATGTGGAGATTTAACAACATATTTTTCAAGAAAGACTGGGTCAAAGAAGAAATTAGAGGAGAGATCAAAATATACATAGAAACAAATGACAATGAAAACACAACCTACCAAAATTTTGGGGATGCAGCGAAAGCAGTTTTAAGAGGGAAATTTATATCATTACAGGCCTATCTCAAAAACAAGAAAAATCCCAAATAAATAACCTCATGTTACACCTTAAAGAACTAGAAAAAGAAGAACAATGAAACCTAAGGTTGGCAGAAGAAAGGAAATAATAAAAATCAGAGCAGAACTAAATGAAATAGAGAACAAAAAGACAATAGAAAACATTCATCTGACAAAGACCTCGTTCTTTGAAAAGATTAACAAAATTGACAAACCCTGGCTAGGCTCACTAAGATAAAAAGAGCGAAGACACTAATTAACAAATCAGAAATGAAAAAGGGGAAGTTATCACTGATGCCTAGAAACACAAAGGATCATCCAAGAATACTATGAAGGACTATATGCCACCGAATTCAATAACCTAGAAGAAATGGACAAGTTCTTAGAAATATATAGCCTTCCTAGGCTGAACCATGAAGAACTGGAAAATCTAAACAGACCAATCAGCAGAAACGAAATTGAGTCAGCCATCCAAAACCTTCCCGAAAGCAAAAGTCCAGGACCATATGGCTTTACTAGTGAATTCCACCAAAACTTCAGAGGATCTAATACTAATCCTGCTCAAACTCTTCCAAAAAATTGAACAAGAGACAGTACTGCCTCACTCATTTTATGAGGCGAACATTAGCCTGATACCAAAACCTGGTAAGAACAACACAAGTAAAGAGAACTACAGACCAATATCTCTGATGAATACAGATGCAAAAATCCTAAAAAAAAAAAAATCTAGCAAATCGAATACAACAATGCATTAAAAAGATTATTGATCACGACCAAGTGGGGTTCATCCAAGGATCCAAGGATGGTTCAACATATGCAAATAAATCAATGTGATATGTCACTTAAACTAAATAAAGGACAAAAATCATATGATTATATCAATTGATGCAGGAAAAGCATTTGACAACATACAACATACATTTGTGATTAAAACACTTAATAAAATAGGTATAGAAGGAAAATACCTGAATATAATAAAGGCCATATATGACAAACCCTCTGCTAATCTCATAATTAATGGTGAAAAACTGAAGCCCTTTGCTCTACGTTCAGGAACACGACAGGGCTATCCCCTATCACGTCTGCTTTTCAACGTAGTGTTGTAAGTCCTTGCCAGAGCAATCAGGCAAGAGAAAGAAATAAAAGGCATCCAAATTGGGAATGAAGAAGTTTAATTGTCACTCTTTGCAGATGGCATGATGCTATATATAGAAAACCCTAAAGACTCCACCAAAAAGCTATTAGAAACAATCAACGAATACAGTAAAGTTGCCGGCTACAAAATCAACGCACAAAAGTCCATTGCCTTCCTATATACTAACAATGAAATCTCAGAAAAAGAAATGAAAAAACAATTCCTTTTGCAATTGCAGCAAAAAGAATAAAATACCTAGGAATAAACTTAACCAAGGATGTGAAGGACCTATATGCTGAAAACTATAAGACATTTTTGAAAGAAATTGAAGAAGACACAAAGAAATGGAAAGACATTCCGTGCTCATGGATTGGAAGAATCAACATAGTTAAAATGGCCATATTACCCAAAGTAATATACAGATTTAATGCGATCCCCATCAAAATCCCAATGGCATTTTTTAAAGAAATAGAATAAAAAAATCATCAGATTTATTTGGAACCACAAAAGACCCCGAATAGCCAAAGCAATCCATAGAAAGAAGAACAATACTGCCGGTATCACACTTCCTGACTTCAGCTTGTACTACAGGGCAACAATAATCAAAACAGCACGGTATTGGCAGAAAAATAGACATGTAGACCAATGGAATTGAATTGAGAACCCATAAACAAAACCACATAATTATGGAGAGATAATTTTTGGCAAAGAAGGAAAAAATGTACAATGGAGAAAAGACAGCCTCTTCAATAAATGGTGCTGGGAAAATTGGAAAGACACATGCTAAAGAATGAAACTGGACTTCTGTCTGCCACCATGTACCAAAATTAATTCAAAATGGATCAAAGAGTTAAGCATAAGACCTGACACAATAAACTGCATAGAAGAAAACATAGGTACTAAACTTATGGACCTTGGGTTCAAAGAGCATTTTATGAAGTTGACTCCAAAGGCAATGGAATTAAAAGCTAAATAAATGAATGGGACTATATCAAACTTAAAAGCTTCTGCACAGCAAAAGAAACCATTGACAAAATAAAGAGGCAACCAACTGAATGTGAGAAGATTTTTGCAAACAGTGCCTCCGATAAGGGGCTAATATCCAAAATATACAAGGAACTCATGCAACTCATGCAAAGAACAAACAACCCAATTTGAAAATGGGCAGAGGACTGGAAGAGACATTTCTCCAAAGAAGAAACACAAATGGCAAATAGACATATGAAAAAATCCTTAACATCACTAATCATCAGAGAAATGCCAATGAAAACCACAATGAGATATCACCTCACCTCTGTTAGAATGGCTATCATCAACAAGACAAATAGTAACAAGGGTTGGAGACGCTGTGGAGAAAAAGGAACCCTCATACACTGTTGGTGGGAATGCAGATTTGTGCAGCCATTATGGAAGGCATTGTGGCGGTACCTCAAAAAATTATGAATAGAATTACCGTATGACCTAGTAATCCCTCTCCTGGGTATCTACCCCAAAAATCTGAAAACATTTATCCATAAAGACGTGTGCTCCAATGTTCATTGCAGCTTTATTTATGATGGCCAAGACATGGAAACAACCAAAATGTCCTTCAATAGATGAATCGATAAAGAAGTTGTGGTATACATACACAATGCAATAGTATTCGGTGGTTAGAAAAGATGAAATAGGAGCATTTGTGACAACATGGATGAATCTTAGATTATCATGCTAAGCGAAATGAGTCAAACAAAAAAAGCAGAGAACCATGTAATTTCACTGATATTTGGTATATAAACCAAAAACAACAAAAGAAAAAGACAAACAAATGAGAAACAGAAACTCATAGACACAGACAATAGTTCAGTGTTTTCCAGAGGGTAACAGTGGAGGGGGGTTGTAGGTGAGGGTAAAGGGGATCAAATATATTGTGATGGAATTAGAACTGACTCTGAGTGGTGAACACACAATGGGATTTATAGATGATGTAATACAGAATGGTACACCTGAAATCTATGTAATTTTACTAACAATTGTCACCCCAATAAATATAAAAGAATTTAAAAAAATCTATGTATCTTTACTGACAATTCAGTTGTCACCCCAATAAACTGTAATTTAAAAAAAAGTAGAATTTAAGCCTAACCAAAACTGCAACCTAGACTTTTCTCATCTTGGTCTTTCAGTGGATTAAAGGGATAAGATCCCACTATGCTGTCCAAAATAGGGAAGTTTAAACCATTTCTGACTAAGGATAATGTCATAAAATCTAGATCCTCTAAATTAAAAAAAAATGTCCAAAATTTGATAATAATTATTAAACATCCTAAGAGTTAGGATAAGATGCCAAAAAATGAGGGAAAAATCAAACACTAGAAAGTGATACACAGGTGATCAAAATTTTGCAATTAATAGACAAGGAGTTTTTAAAAAATATATATAATTAATGTGTTCAATATAATAAAATAATAGTTTAAAAATTTCATTATATGTTTGTCTTGTTCTTTTGTTGCTTTTGGTTTATATACCACATGAGAAACAGAAATTCATAGACACAGATAATGGTTTGGTGGTTGCCAGAGGGTAAGGGGGGTGGGGGTTGGGGGTGGGAGATGAGGGTAAGGGGGATCGAATATATGGTGATGGAAGGAGAACTGACTCTGGGTGATGAACACACAATGGGATTTATAGATGATGTAATACAGAATTGTACACCTGAAATCTATGTAATTTTACTAACAATTGTCACCCCAATAAATTTAATAAAATAAAATTTAAAAAAATTTCATTATAAAAATAGAATCTATGGAAATGTATAAAATAGAAAGTATAGAACCTAAAAATAAAATAACTGCCTAATAAATCTCAATAAGTAGGTTTAAAAGTAGATTAAACAATGTAGAATGAAATAATAAAAATGATAACATACAGAAAAAGGCCAAAGAGAAATATTGGACATAGTAAAAGTTTCTAACCTACCAGTAATTGGTGAGTGATAAGGACGTAAGAGAAAATGATGCAGAAAAAAACTATCTGATGTGATAATGTCTGTAATTTTCAAAATCTGATGAAACCAAAGATTCAATAATTTCTGAAAACCCTGGTAAGCATAAGTTCAATAGAAATTACACCTAGGTGTATCAAGATTACACTGACAAGAACCAAAAACAAAAAATAAAATCTTAAAAGCAACTTGAGGAGCCAAAGTTAATAGCACAATCAAAAAGACAACAATATGACTTAACAACTGATTTCTCAAAAATAAATGAATGATATATCTAAACAAAAAAATTGCCAAACTTGTATTCAATATCTCGTAAAAATACTTTTCAAAACTGCATCTGAATGATACTGTCAGATAAACTAGTGAGAGATGTTGTAATGAATAACCTTAACATAAAAGAAATTTAAATGAAGTATTTGAGGCAGAAATAAAATTACATCAGATGGAAAAAAAATACAGAGTAGAATGAAAAACATATAAAATGGTAAATATGTGCATGCATTTAAAAATGGAGTAGAACGATGATAAAAAATGTCTTGCACTTAAAATATATGTAGAAATAAAGTACATGACAACAACAATAGAAAATGTAGTAGCGAATAAAATGGATTGATAGATTCTAAGGTTCTAGTATTATTGGGGTCATGATGGAAGATGTATCTTATAAAATTATTTGAGTGATTCAGAAGAAGTTAAGAAAGGAAAGAAAATAGAACAGGAAGATAAAATGTAAAAGAAACAGCAAAAGGATGGATATAAATAAAAATAAATGAGTAATTGCATTAAGTATAATGGGGTAAATTCTCCGATTAAGAGCCTAAAATTGGAAGATGGAATTAAAAGCAATTACATGCTGCTAATAAATTTTTAAACAGAAAGGTAGATGATTCAAAATAATATGCAATACAAAACCTAACTGATGGAAATCCAGTGTGTCTATATTAATATTAGGCAAAGAAGGCAAGAAGCATCCCAAGAGATACAAAAAGGATATTTCAAAATGGTGTTGGGAAAGTTGGATATTAACATGTAAAATAATAAAACTTTACCCCTGTCTTACACCACTCACAAAAATCAACTTGAAACGGATTAAAGACTTAAATGTAGGACCTGAAACCATGAAACTCCTAGAAGAAAACATAAGAAAAAAGTTACTTGACATAGGTCTTGGTAAAGATTTTCTTTTAAGAAATCACACCTAAAGAACAAGTAACTAAATAAACAGTTAAATGAACACACAAACAATTAGGACTACATCAAACTAAAAAGTTTTTGCGCAGGAAAAGAAACCATCAATGAAGCGAAAAGAACCTATTGAATGGGAAAAATATTTGCAAACCATATGCACAGTAACAGGTATAATACAAACTACATAATGAACCCAAACAATTTAATAGCAAAAAACCCCAAAGAATAAAATTAGAAAATGAGCAAAGTATCCATATAGATGTTGTTCCAAAAAATATACACAAATGGCCAACATGTGCATAAAAAGATGCTGAATATCATTATTCCTCAAGGAAGTGCAAATTAAAACCACAGTGAGATTTCTGGTCAAGATGGCTGAGTAGATAAATGCCGTGTTTGATCACATAAAAATTATAACTAAACTATAGAAAAACCATCATTGAGAATCGCTGAAGTCTCACTGAGCATATGTCCTCCAACTGAGAATATACAGAAAATGTCAGCTCGAGAATGGGAGGAAGATCAGAGATGCAGAAGGGGCTAGTCCCACATCCCAGTGTGATTAATTGCCATGAATAATCAAAGGAATGAGGCAGCTCAGAAAGAAAATGAAAAGTCTCCAGAAAATGAACTTAAAGGCATGGAAATTTGTGACTTAAACAGAGAATTCAAGATTGCTGTTCTGAAAATTCTTGAGATGCAAGAAAACACAGACAGATAGTTTAATGAACTCAGAAACAATCAAAGAATAAAATGAACATTTTACCAATTTGTTAATAGGTTGTTCAGATTGTTGCTATTCATACTGATTTACTGTTTATTCTGTTGGTTATTGTGAAAGTTGTCTTCATATGTTACAGTGCAACATTAGATATGTCTGGTTTTCCATTACAATTGACATTCAATATTATTTTATATTAGTTTCAGGTGTACAGCATTGTGGTTAGACATTTATATGATTCACAAAGTGATCCCTCTTATAAGTCTAGTACTCACCCGGCACTATACGTAGTTATTACAATCTACTGACTACATCCCCTATGCTGTACTTTACATCTCTGTGATTATTTTGTTACTACCAATATGTACTTATTAATCCCTTCACATTTTCACCCAGCCCCCAAACACCCCTATCTGGCAACTGTCAGTTGGTTCTCTGTATCTATGCGTCGATTTTTGTTTTGTTTTGTTTTTTTGTTCTTTGTATCCCACGTGTAAGTCAGATCATACAGTATTTGTCCCTTTCTGTGAGACTTATTTCACATAACATAATACCCTCTAGGACCATCCATGTTGTTGCATATGGTAAGATGATTTTTTGTGGCTATTATTCCATTGTACATATGTACCACCTCTTCTTTACCCAATCATCAATTTACGGGCACACAGGTTGTTTCCATATCTTGGCTATCGTAAATAGCACTGCAGTGAGTATAGGGGTGGATATAACTTTTCAAAGTAGTGTTTTGCATTCCTTCAACACCCAGAAGTGGAATTGATGGGTCATAAGGAACAACAAAAGTGTCCTTCAATAGATGACTGTATAAAGAAGATGTGGTATATATGCACAATGGAATATTATTCTACCATAAGAAAAGATGAAATAGTGTCATTTGTGACAAAATAGATGGATTTTGAGATTATTATGCTAAGCAAAATAAGTCATATAGAAAAAGTCGAGAACCATGTGGTTTCAGTGATATGTGGGATATAAAATTGAAAGCAACAAAGGAACAAGACAAACAGATAAAGAACCAAAAACTTATAGAGATAGGCTATTTTTTAGGGGTTCACAGAAGGAGAGGGGTGGGAGATGAGTGTAAATGGGGTCAAATATATGGTGATGGAAAGTGAACTGACTCTGGTTTGTGAACACACAATGTGATATATAGATGATGTATTACAAAATTGTACACTTGAAACCTATGTAACTTTACTAACCATTGTCATCCTAATAAACTTTACTTTAAAAAAATTCTCAAATGTAATTAATTGGGAGAAAAGAAATAACAGAGAACTGAAAGAATAGCTTCTAGAGGAGAATACAGAAAAAAATTTCTTAATGAACTTGGGGTCAGGAAAGGATTGTTTATCAGTGCACCAAAATCACTAGTTATAAAATATAAAAATTGTTGGGCCGGCCCGGTGGTTCAGGCGGTTAGAGCTCCATGCTCCTAACTCCGAAGGCTGCCGGTTCGATTCCCACATGGGCCAGTGGTCTGTCAACCACAAGGTTGCCAGTTCGATTCCTCGAGTCCCACAAGGGATGGTGGGCTGTGCCCACTGCAACTAGAAAACGGCAACTGGACCTGGAGCTGAGCTGCACCCTCCACAAATAAGACTGAAAGGACAACAACTTGACTTGGAAAAAAGTCCTGGAAGCACACACTGTTCCCCAATAAAATCATGTTAACAACTATATATATATATATATATATATATATATATATATATATATATATAGTTAAATTTGACTTCATTAAATGTCAGAACTTCTGACATTTATCATAGTGCTATTTACTATTTTTACATTCATCATTATTTTATCATAGTACTATTAAGAAAGTGAAGAAGGAAACTATGAAATAAGAGTTGCAAAGTACACGTATCTGACAATGTTCTCATATCAAGAAAAAATTAAGTGCTTCTATAAATAAATAAGAAAAAGGGAAATCCCTATTTTTAAAATAGATAAAGAATTGAACAGATACTTGACAAAAGAGGAAATCAAAATGGACTATAAGCATTTGAAAAGGTGAGAAAAATCCATCCTACAGTTCAGGCTAATGCAAATGAAAGCCACAATGACATACCACTGCATACATACCAAAATGTGAAAAGAAAAACAAAGGTCAACAATACCAACACTTGGCAAGGATTTAGACCATCTAGAACTCATGTACATTGCTTATGAAATTGTAATATACTACAACGTCTAAAAAATATCAGTACCTACTATAGATTATTATAAGACTACTTTACAAGACAACAGTTCCATTTATGAGTATATGTTCAACATAAATAAGAGTTGAGGTCCACAATGAAATATGTACAAGGATGTTAATGGCAGCTTTATACAAAATAGTCAATAACTAGAAAAAAAACTAATATCCATCACTAGTAGAATGGGTAACTATAATGTGGTGTATTACTACAATGGAACATTACCACAGAAATTAAAAAAAAAACCTGGTGATACATACAATGATATGGGTGAATCTCAGATAAAATGTTGACTGAAAAAAGTCTGAGGCAAGAAGAATACATTCCATAAGATTCTATCTACATGAAGTTTAAAAACAAGCAAACCTAATGTATGGTGGTAGAAATCAAATAGCAGGAAAAATGAGTTTTCTGGGGTAGGGGTTAGAGATAATCTATATTATTATCTGGATGCTTGTACACACACATGCACATATATGTGTGTATGTGTATGTATATACAGAGGGTGCCAAAATGTGTACACATTTTAAGAAAGGAAAATACTATTAAAATTGTCATATTCAGCATATTCTGATAACAAAAGATGAATACAAGGCATGTTTGACTTCTGCAATTACAAGAGGTGCTCAATGTGGTTACCATCAGTGTCCAGACACTTCTGATTATGTTGAACTACTGCTTGAGCTATGTTGACCAAATTGTCCACTTGTATACATATTTTTGGCACCCCCAGTATATATATACACATACATGCATATATACACAGGTACACAAAAATAATGATCCGGGTGGTGTGTATATTGTTATAGTTTGGAGCACTTTACTGTATATAATTTACACCTTAGAAACAAATAAAAAATATATGAGACTATTAAAAACAAGAGAACATGTTCAAAATGGAGTCACTTATGCTAAGCCCCACATCACCAAACTTAGATTTACTAAATTACAGTTTCAGGTCTCCTAGAAATGGGCAATTATACCAATCAATCAGGAATTGCCTGATCATATCTAGTTAGGTAATCTGCCTCATAGACCTCTGTCATCCTCCTAAAGGAAAGTAACTTTGCAATAACCAATCTGCTTTTTTGTACAGCATAACTTCTTTGTTCCTGCTTCTTCTGCCTGTAAAAGTCATTCATTTTGTAAATCACTTTGGAGCCCCTTTCTCTCTGCTGGACTGAATGCTGCCCGATTCATTAGTCATTGAATAAAGCCAATAAGATCTTTAAAATTTACTTAGTTGAACTTTATTTTTTAACAAGACTATTGTGAGTAGTTTTACACATTTTTCAATGTAGATGAAATGGACAAACTACTTGGAAAATGCAATTAAGTAAAATTAACAAAAGAAAAACTAGAAAATATTAACCATCTTAGAACTCTTAAATTGAATCTGTTATTATAAACTGTCCTACAAAAATATTCTTTGTCAAAGAGCTGTGCTAGTGAATTCTTCCAAATATTTAAAGCAGAAAATTAAAGCACAAATTTACCCAATCTCTCCCAAAGAATATAAAAAAGGGAACATTTTCTTACTTTTTTAAAAGTCAAAATAATGATACCTAAACAGGAAATAATAAGAATAAGAATAGAAATAGAAATATTACAGACCTACATTTCTCAATAATACAGATATAAAAATCTTAATAATATAGTAAGAAATACAAACTGTAATGTATGGGAAGATAATGTAGAAGGACCAAATGGGGATTGTAGCAGGAAAGCAAAATTGGTTTAATGTTAAAAAATAAATAATTTCATGTAATGTAACATATTAACCAAATAAAAAGATTACATGATCATTTCAAAATAGGTGCAGACAACAGCATTTGAAAAAAATCAAGACCTCCAGGGCATACAACTGAGTGAAAGAATCCAGACATAAAAGAACACAAACTGCCCTATTTTTATCAAATTCTAAAACAGACAAAACTGGTTCATGGTGTTAGAAGTCATTACAACAGTTACTTTTTTGGTAATAGGGAGGAGGTAATGACTGGGAAGAGGCATGAAGGTGTTATTGAGTGCTGATATTGTTCTGATTGCTGATCTGGTTGTTAGTTGGTTACATGGGGGCACTGAATTTGCAAGAATTCTTTGAGCTGTGCATTTGTGATTTGTGAATATTTCTGTGTTATAGTTCAGTAAAAAATATTTTTAAGTAGCTCATACTGCTGAAGGAAAATATAAGTTTTGAGATGGTTTTAAAAAGAAGCAGGATAAGATAGGTACCCCATTTTGGAAATACTTCTTATATTATTATATATCCCAACTGTAGACTTTGAAGCATGTTATGAAGATTTTTTTAAAGGTCAAACATGAAATACTGCTTATGGGGACATACTCTTACTTCACTGCTATGTAGAAGGGGTTTGGAGAGTTTTTCTAAAGTATCCTTCACAGAATTTCAGATGTTTTATTTATTTATTTATTTGCAAGTAACCAGTAATATATTACTATTATGTTTCTGGGAATACACATTTTAAAATGAGTATCATGGGACAAAGAAACAAATGCATAAAATGTACAACTTCTAAAATGTAAAGTTGACTTTTAAATGAATCATAGTTACCTTAAGAAATTCAAATGAAAACAAAACAAATATTTTTAAAAACCTCTTTAAATGTAAATGTGTGATAGACCATTTTATAAATCAATCCCGATATACATAAAGACAAAAATAAATGTGAGATGCTAAGATTTTACATTATTCAGGAAAAATACTGGTCAAATGAAATAACATTTGTTTGTGAAGTCAAATATACAATTTATGAGCCACATCACATTATTTATATTCTAGGAGAATGAAATCTTTATTCAAATTTTGAGTTTTCTTATTCCTTCAGTTAACTATGTTCCATGTGCTTTTCTAGGTTCTGAGGATGCATAGGCAAATTTAGCTAAGATAAATTCCCCAGATTGTCACACTAGCAATTAGGAATAGGAACATCACAGACAAAGTCTGAGTCTAAAATGATGTTAAGCATTTAAATCATATCTGGCTTTCTTCCATGCAATTTGCTCAGGTAAACAAGCAATGACCAAAATGAGCTCTGAGAGAGACCAGATAATTGAAAGCTGAACCATTAAACCAGTTGCTCCCAAATTTTAAAGGGCTTTCAAATCTCTGATGACCATTGTTTAAATGAGTATTTCTAGGCCCAGCCAGGAATCTGCATTTTGTTTGGTTCGGTAAGATCCCAGATAACTTCAGTGCAGCTAGCTCCAGGATCATACTTGAAGAAATACTGACTTTTGAAAAGGAAGCTAGTGTCTAAAGACTGACCAAAAGTTAAGCTCCATTTTATCCTTTATCCATTTTTACTTCTAACTTGTGGGAAAATATGAGTGATTCAATATTTACTGTGTTTTTTATTTCTATTTGCACTTGAAAACACAAAGGGGACAAATAAGTTTTCCATCTGATAGGATCACAGACATTATTTTTAAGATATTTGCAAAAAATAAACCAGAGAGAAATAAAATATAGTTTGTATATTTGCCTGGGGCATGTATTTTCTTTTTATGGTACTTAAAATAGCATCTTCATTTACTGTCTTAAGAGAAACAAAGACACATACGGAGAAGGAATGTCTGGGAAAAAAAGCTATGACTAGCAATGACCTTCTGGAAAATGATAAATACTTTTAATTGTTATTCCATTTTAGCAAATTTTCTATTTTCATATCTCCAAATTCAAGGGACCATGACCAGTATTTTATGTTTCAAAAACATACGTCCATAAATTATTTTAATAATTTTATAGTTAGGTGTAATCATTACATTTGCTCTCTGAATGATCCTTTCTTTTGAAACTATTATTTTCTTGGTATAGACCTCATCTTTTGAATTTTGAGGTTGTTGAGAAGAGCACTAGTTTAACTGAGTAAACTGCTGTACCACTTTCTGTTGCCCTGTTGAGGACATTTTATATATGGATTCAACTCTTAACACATTTTACAGACTAAGTAAATATCAATGCAAAGACCAACAAAACATTTACATAATAATTGCAACACTAAGTATATCTGCATACATAAGCATTCCTATTTTATACTAACTTCTCGCTCCCATTCACAAATGTGCTTTATAATTTGAAAAACTCCATGTCTCATAAAACATTTCACCTTATTTCCTGGAAAATATGGTTTCAGGAAGATTTTGAAAGTACAACTGACATAGAAAAGTGAGTAATACCTCTATTCATATAATATATATATATATATATATATATATATATATATATATATATATATAAATTATATTTGTTTATAATTTATGATGTTTATATTTACATATAAATCATATATTTATAAGATATAAATAATATGAAACAAATCTTGTAGATAGACGTTAAAAAATGGGGCCTGCTTATTACTGAGTCGTGGGATATGCCAAAATATAGCATGGTTGAGCCTTCATTAGAACTAATATGGCATGTCTGAAACAATGTTTGCAATTCACTTTGGGGGGGAAGGCATTCCTAGATGTCAGGTGTTTAGAGATGTATTTTAGCAGGGTGGAAAAAACACCCTGCTAAATTCCTGTGTAAGGTCATATCTCAAAGCCTGAGTGATATCATGTTAAGTAATGATAGAAATTTGAGAAATGAAGTATATGAGTATGTGGGCATCTGTAAATGAATTGGTAGTGGTTTTATTACTTGGATGAGTGCTGAAGATAATATTAATTTACTTCAACATTTCCCAGACTTGCCACTGAGATGCAATTTAGTCCCTTGAATGAATACAAGATCTCAAAGCAATTACAACTGATACTCAAGGAATAAACTGATCACCTGGTAGGAGGTGGTACAATGATTCATGATGTTTCAAATGGGTAGAAATTTAAAAAAAAATAAATTAATTAAAAATAAAGAAAGAGGAAACAAGTGAGGCTAGTGAAAATGTTACTTTTTCAATTGCCATACTGGTTTGGGTTTAAAATAGATTTTCCTTTTTCTTCTAGGGATTCAGACATTTGATGGTTGTCTCATATTTGAACCAAAAAGAAAACAAAAACATAGCAACTACTTTCTGCAAAAGGGAGCATGCATTTATAAAATGTCAAATTCAATGGAATGTGAGCTCCCTTAGTTACTTCTAATCAGAATTTTTTCAAAAATGGGCCAGTAAAGGTTGAAAAGATAAAGCATCCTTTTAATGCCAGGATATAATTGCTATTCTCAGTACTACACATAATAAGATGCTGAACAAGTATTTGGAAATTAATATGATGAATATCTAATTTTACTTTACTAATATTACTGAAGGTGAGTAGAAATGTGTGTAATCTTACCGGAAGTTTTGGAGCAAACATCATGTTAAAAGTTCCCATACATTGAAATATACTAAAGAGAGTCCCCCCTCTTAATCCAATAGATCAATTCTCGAAGGTAAAATGAATGTTAATGTGACTATCTAGAAGTATATATATATATATATATATATATATATATATATATATATATATATATATATATATATCAACTATCCAATTCCATTAAATATATACAGGTGTTACAATTCTCATTTATAATGAAGTGAGATGCTTCTAAGAATCAAGAAAGACAAATAAATCTCATTTTTACTTGCAAAATCAGAAAATCAATTTATTCAAAATATAGTAAGCATTTTATTGAGGGGTAAAAATTCAAAAAACAATCTTACAAAATGCTTACAATATTAGAAATGTATAGGTAAATCACTAATGACAGTAATGTAATAAAATATACAAGATTGGGAATAGCACTTTATAATTAGCTGTAAAGAGATCTTTAAAAAAAAGAAAAAGAAAAATGCTAGCAATTGTAAGGTGCTGAAACATGTGTAAGTAAGTATAGATGATAAATCAAAGAGGTTAAAAATTCCTTGACATTCTATATTTTATATTCCTATATTTTTCCAGATTATGAACTCTCCAAATTTAAAAAAAAAAAATAATTGAAGTTTATTGGATTGACAATTGTTAGTAGAGAACTTTCCAAACATTTTAAGGATCTAGAATGAGACTAGATTTTGCAAGTTACAGCGGATTTTAAGATGACTATTTTAGAATGGTTTACTTTCTGAAATATTCAGTTGTTTACTGACAAGTTAAATAACTTCTTGCTGGTTATGTAATTTGACCTGTAAACAGACTGAATAGCAAGAGGTAGTTGATTTCATTCATTTTTTAAAACAGGTTTGCTTGCAGTACACTCTAACACTGGGTTTAAAATTAGTTTCAGGTGTTCTAACTTTCTGCGATGCTTTGTTCTATCAACTACCACTGAAAGTGACATATCTTCTATTTATAACTCACTTTACTTCCAAAGACACCTCTAAGGAACTTCAGGCTAAGGTCAATTGCAAGAAACTTATTTCATATGTAGAAAATAATTACTAATTATTTATAAAAATGATTTTTTATTATTATTGGGATTTCTCTTCAAAATACACCAAAGGTAGCATTTGAGATGTAACTTTTTCCTTAACATCCAGTTCGAAACACCAGATGTGTTCAGATAAATAAATTGGGGGTTAAATGTGTTGAGAATAAGAGAAGAAGTGATACTTCAAACTCTAATTTTCAAATTATCCAACCTGGTACCTTTTTAAGCAAAATGTATCAAGAAAATAGGTTTTCTATATGTTTTTATGTATTTCAAGAATTCCTTGCCCATACTAAAATCATTATGATTTCTCTTCATAATAATCACAGCTATATGTTCTGTTCTACATGTGTTGTTAATGCTTACGGGTTGGTCTGGAATAATTGTACAAAGCAATTATAAATTGAAACAAGTTTAAAAACAGCCCTTGACACCTCACATCCCCTTAGGATGGCTACCATCAAAACAACAGAAAACAACAAATGGTAAGGATGTGGAGAAATTGGAACACTTTTTTACCATTGTTGTAGCTGCTTAGGAAAACAGAAATTTTAAACAAAATTACCATAAAACACAGCATTTTTACTTTAGGTATACATTCAAGAACTGAAAGCAGAATCTGGAGGATATTTATACACTCATGTTCATAGCAGCATTATTCACAATGGCCAGGAGGTAGAAGCAACCTAAATGTCTATCTATGGATGGATGGATGAACAAAATGTGGTATATACATACAATGGAAGTATTATTCAACCTTATAAAGGAAGGGAGTTTGACACATGGTACAATATGGATGAACCTTCAGGAAATTATGCAAAGTGAAATCAACCAGCTACAAAAAAATACAAATATTGTATGATTCCACTTATATAGGGTACCTAAAGTAGTCAAACACAGAGAAAAAGAGAATAGAATGAATGATGATTGCCAGGGACTGGTAGGGAGAGAAGAATGGTACATTGTTGTTTAATGGGTGTAGAGTATCAGTTTTGCAAGACAGAAATATCCTGGAGATTGCTTGCACAACAATGTGAATATACTTAACACAACTGAACTGTAAACTTAATAATGGGCTAGATGGTAAATTTTATGTTATGTATATTTTACCATAATTGAAAATAAAAAAAAATAAATAAAATTTTCAAAGCTCCTGATCTTTAAGAAGGCAATTAAGGAAACACATTCTCATTATTTTTAGAGCCACACTCATTCTAGAACAATGTTTGCCTAAACAGTCTTTTTCAAAACTGATTTAAATACTCTCAGTTTCTAAAAGGTTAAAGTAGTGAGGAAAAACAAAGTATTATTTAAGATTCCTTTGTGGTATCCATAAGCCAAACACTTTTGCTTAGGACAATCTTCATAAAGATCAGAAGAAAACAAAGAAGAAGGTTTTGTTGGGCATGACATATGAGGGTATCTTAGAATTTGCTCTGGCTTGTGATAAATAAATATGGAGGAAATGAAATTACAGGATGACCTATTTTAAGAAATCCCATTTTCTACACAAATGAAAAAGGGCTTAATTTATTACATTCTGTAAGTATCCTTTGATAGTCTTTGAAATAGTGGAGCCCATTACATCACTTAGCCTTTATTTGAAGTCTGAAGTACATGTCATAGAGGTGGAGGCAGTGGAAATACGTTAGCAACCCACTATGGATTGGAAATCAATCCATAATAAAGATGACACTTATAAAATTATAATGTAAATCATTAAGAAATATACAATTCCATTTTCAAAAATGGGCTTCATGTACAAATGTCAAGAAATGCATCTATCATGTAAAATGAGGCCTAATTTTAGTCATATAAGACATAACTCAAAGCAAAATACATATGAAACCCTTTATCTCTGGGTTAGTAAAGAAGAAACAAAAATGAGCCATTTCTGAAGTGCTGGTCAATGTTATTTGATTAATTTACTAGAAGCCTAGAGGAAACTAAAGTTGCTGCCCTCTGACTGGAACATTCAAGTTTATCATTTGTGTGTAACATAAAATGGCAATTTAGATGTTAAAATTTAATCAAGATGAAACATTAATGCTTTAGGTTGAAACAGAAAACGGCACAATAATGGCATTAGAAAGGGTGAAAATAGCACCATTACTCTTATTGACACCATCAATGTGTTTGCTTCAATGAACTGTACCTCCACAATGGAAAAAAAAAAAAGTCATTTGTAAGGAAGTTATCAATATGTGGCTTCGTTCTTGCCCAACTGCATAACAACCTATATTCAACAAAGGATGCAAAAACACATCTAACCAAAAAATATATTTATTTCTTTATTTAAAAAACAGCAACATTTGGTAGATTTCTTTTATGTTCTTTTGGTTAATGTGATTGCATTAGGGGAACTTAAAAGTTGATCATTACCAAATTGAAAGATGAAATATTATTCTTGGGGGCCTCTAAAAAGTGTTTAATGTTCACTAAGCAAACATTCATTTGGCCATCCACCTACAAGTCATTAATTACCTACTCTGTGCCAGGTATATGGTAATGCATGTAGTAATGATGTGCAGACCTATTCAATATAAGTGGGTTTTAGAATGAGAACCAGAAGACCTAGCTTCTGAGATATTACATTCTTCCCCACATCTCCCAAGTATCATTTCTATAGTGATGACTCCCACATCTATATCTCTAATCCTAACTTCTCTTATGAGCTTCAGATCCATGTTTTTAAGTACGAACCAGACATTTTCATCGAGAAATCCCACAGGCACTTCAAATTCCACAAGGTCAAACTGTAACAGCCCCATACGTATGTATGTATTCATACATACCAGACACTCACGATGAACTTTCAAACCAATATTCGCTCACTTCTTTTCTTACTTTAAACACCCAGTTTAAGCATCACCTCTTCTGGGAATCCTCCATGATATTCCCAGGCTGAATTAATTGCTATTCTCTCTATATTCTCATTGTATTTCATGCTGTAGTATACCCCTGATACATATTTAACATTTTTTAAAAATCATAAGCAAATTTGTAAAATTGCTAATGAATTAGGTATTTTTCTCTGATGCTACACTATAAAACTCTAGGGTGGATCTATTTTTTTGTTACAGTTTAAATTTCTTTTTGAATAGATTGATTTGAAAACACTCAAATAAAATGGTGGCTTTACAAGGAAATTCTGTTGTAGTAGTTGAGACTTGAGTAGCTCTCACTTTTAAAATATGTGCTCTCCAATGTCTGATGCTCTCCAATGTCTGAAAATCACTGAATTAAGCAAACATCTAGACAGAGATTATCACTATATAATAAATGTTTTCAATTAACCCTTCAATTTTGAGTAAGAATGCATTATATTGGGCTAAATGTCTAGCATGTCAGTCTAATGATTTCTGGTGATGGAAACAATTTCCTGAATGGTGCATCAAATCAACCATCTTGAGTTTCAACCTGTACACATAAAAACATCATGAATATTAGTAAAGATGAATATATATTGCCATGGAAAAATGTAATCATTAACTGGAAAAAAAGGAGATTACAGGACAACCTGTACAACATACTCTCACTTTAGTAGTGACTGCATCGATGAGTATGTATAGGTACAGGAAAAAATATTAAAAGATATACACTGATCATTTTTAATTATATTTTTTGAATTGTATGAGTTCCTTATATATTTTGGATATTAGCCCTTTATCAGAGGCATTGTTTGCAAATATCATCTCCCATTTGGTTGGTTGCTTCTTTATTTTGTCGACCATTTTCTTCGCTGTGCAGAAGACTTTTAGTTTGATATAATCTCATTCATTTATCTTAGCTTTTACTTCCCTTGCCTTTGATGTCAAATTCATGAAATCATCTTTGAACCCAAGATGACATACGGATGGCCAATAGACATATGAAAAAATGCTCAACATCACTAATCACCAGAGAAATGCAAATCAAAACCACCATGAGATATCACCTCACCCCAGTCAGAATGGCTGTCATCAACAAGACAAATAGTAACAAATGTTGGAGAGGCTGTGGAGAAAAAGGAACCCTCATACACTGTTGGTGGGAATGCAGACTGGTGCCGCCGTTATGGAAGGCAGTGTGGAGGTTCCTCAAAAAATTACGAATAGAATTGCCATATGACCCAGCAATCCCTCTCCTGGGTATCTACCCAAAAAATCTGAAAACATTTAGAGATAAAGACACGTGTGCTCCAATGTTCATTGCAGCTTTGTTTACAGTGGCCAAGACATGGAAACAACCAAAATGTCCTTCGATAGATGAATGGATAAAGAAGTTGTGGTATATATACACAATGGAATACTATTCGGCAGTAAGAAAAGATGATATAGGAACATTTGTGACAACATGGATGGATCTTCAGAGAGTATGCTGAGCGAAATAAGTCAGACAGATAAAGCAGAGAACCACGTGATTTCACTGATATCCTGCGTTCTTATGTGGGGAGCGGGACCAGAGACCCCGCAGGCCGCCCCGCCCTACAAATGGCGGAGCGAGCAGGGTCTCCCGCACGACAACTGCATGACATGAGGGAGAGAATATGTAATGTCTCAGTGAGAGAACACAACTAAGAATTTGTAAAACAATCTTGTTATAAGAATTCAAAAAGTGTTGCAGAGGTGTAAAAATGTACTAAAACCAAATTTTGATTTCCTGAAGGACAACTCTCCCATCCTCTTCTCCATCCCTCTCAGTTTAATATACTAAGTATAGGTAAGCTGGGCACTTTCCACCCAGAGGATAAAATCCACACAGAGTTAAAAGCACAAACAGCATGAAGAAGAGTGAGAGGGGACTAGAAGGAAAATCTGGGCACTTAGAGAACACTGTGGCCTTAGCTCCAGAGGCCTGAGTAGTTCCTGTGGAGGCCTGAAGGCAGAGGCCCCCAGCCACAAAGAGCTTCATCTCAGGCCAGTTGTAGCCATGGGTTTAAAGCACATTGGGGAACACGTCCATGCCACCGAAGTAGATCATCGTGGTTGAGCCAGCCTCTGCCACGGGTGAGCTTGAGCTTCTTCCCTGCAAGGCCTGGAGGAGAACAGTCCAGGCTGGTCGAGGCCCTCTCCTCCAGGAACTTCTGGGTGCAGATGTCATAGAAGAGCAGGGAGCCATGGCCAGTGCCCACCGTGATGATGTGCTGGTAGAAGCTCAGGGAGTGCACGCCGGTGCCGCTCTCTCTGGAGCACAGGGGCCGGATGTTCTGCTGGCGCTGGCGGGGATCCAGGAAAGAGACGTGGGATTGGGAGTCCACCGTGTACTGAGACAACTCGTCACAATAGGTCAGGCACATGTTCTCCCCTCAGTAGAGCAGCCTGATGGACAGCAGCCTGGACAGGGTGCTCCAGGCTTTCCACAGGTGGAAGTAGCCATCTAGGGACACTGATCCTAGCTCCTGGTTCTTGCGATTGAAGACCAGGGCCCGCACCTTGCGGTTACTGGGGTTGGTGCTAGCCCTGGGGGTGGTCTCCACATCCCTTCATGTCCGGGGTGATTTCTGGGACCCCTTGGTCAGGCACAGTTTTGAGAACATGGTGTGGCATACCGCAGAGGAAGAGATTCCTTGGAGGTAATGACTTCCATTGTAACTTAGAGCCCTAAGGAGGTGGAGAGGCAGAGTCAAGGGAGGGAATCTCTCTTGCTGCTCCTAGCTTCTGTTGTTACTCTAGGTCCCAGAGGCTTAGGTGCTTTAGCATAGTCCCTTTGGGCCTTGGGCTGGGCTCTTGAGTGATGGGCGGGATTTTCACAGTCAGAGATGGAAATAAAGAACTTTCCAGAAGGAGGCAGCCACAGGGACACAATAACGAGAATGTAAGTGTTCAGAGCACTGGCTTAGTCTCAAGAGTTCGATGTTTCATAACTTGCTCTGCTGCTTCAAGGCAGCCAATCTGGTAGCAGGCTCCTACCTAGGCATTCTTAGTTACAGTAAGACATGGCTTTGGGAGACTGATGATCATTTGATACCTACTCTGTACACATGCCCCTCTTCCTGCCCAAAACATAAATAATGTGCAGTGGGTGGGTGCATTGGAAGATGTATTTACTTTTTTGACCAAACAAGGGAGCCCATAGGAGCTACTTTGTTGCTGCTTCCTCTCTCCTCCCCACTCCCCTGCCCTGTTTGCTGATGCTCTCTCCCTTTCCCTCACTCACCCTTTTCGCAATGTCACCTCAGGTGCACAAATTCCATCGGTCCTTCCCACCACTCCAGTCCAGGTGCAGCATTGCAGTGCTCCCCATTAGTCTCCGGCATGCCAGTTCTCATTCCTCCCCGTCTCATTCATCCCATAGCAACAGAAGAGGCTCTGTCAGCTGGTAGTGGTGAACATAAAATTAGGGAAGGCTTTGTGGATGCTGCATTTTGTTTTCACAGGTCGGAGTAGAAGGAATGGATATTACTAAAAGAGGCAACTATGTAGAAAAGCGTGTGGAGTGTAGAGAAGTAGTGCACAAACTTTAGTGTACATCAAAATTAAAGGGGCAGCCTTAAAAATGTACGTATCTTGACTATCTCTAAAATTTGATGCAAATGGTCTGTGGACCACACTTTGACACTGTTCTAGGCTCTTCTCACTCAGGTTATGTTGCAGTAGGAGATTAATATCTTTAATGTTCTCCAGGATTACCCTGAAAATAGACCCCTACAGGCAAATATTATGAAAATATTAGCAATTAAAGAGGCTACAATCAGCTTTAGGCCAAAGCAGAGAATGGCCTAGGCAGAGAAAATGTATCTATTAAGAATATAAAACTTATTATATTACTATATAACCTATACCTTTACTATAATGTGTAATACTGATAGGCATTGTTGCATCAATTTTAGAAATATCATTTTGTTTAATATACTATTATAAAAGTGGTCACTCCATTTTGTAGATGAGGAAAATGAGGCTTTGAGAGGTTATTATTTTGTCTAAAGTTAATGAGTTAAAAAGTGATTCATGCAGGATTTCAATGCAAGTAGTCTGAATCCATATCCCATGTTCTTATCCGTTTCTCAGAGACTGGGGGTATGCCAGGAGTTGAATGAAAGGTTCAGCTAGTGATAGAGATTTAAAGCTCATTTCTTTGTACCACCAAAAATGTTGGGATATGGGCTTTTAGTCAAGATGATGGAGTAGGTAAACCCTGTGTTTGCCTCCTCTCACAATCACATAAAAAAATACAACTAACCTACAGAACAATCATCATTGAGAATACCTGAAGTCTAGCTGAAAAGAATTCCTACAAGTAAGAATACAGAGAAGAAGCCATTTTGAGACTGCTAAGATGATAGGAGATGCAGAACGGGCTGGCCCCACACCCACCAGTGACAGTTAAAAATCATGAGGGATGTCTCAGTTGTGGAGGGTCCTGAGACCCTGCCACACCTAACTTGTGAGCCCATCCAAGCTACTTCCAGTGGCTTTTCCATCCAAATGGCATGTCTTGGCTCATGCAGCAGACATTCCTTAAAAATTATCAAAGGTTCACAAAACCCCAAACAAGATGCATCTGTCCTTAGAGTGTCCAGTAATTTTTTGCTAAGCAGCCCCAAGACCAGCATGAGCATCAGACAGTCTCAGTTTGCAGCTTTGCCTCTCACAGGCAACTCCAGCCCAGCATAAGTGCTAACCATCTGCATATCACTTTCTAGCTTATACCAAGTGGCCCCAGGCAGGGTATAGGCAGTGGCTAAACTTGGCCAGCAATGGAGCCACTCCCATGAGGACCCAGAAACAACACACCAAGTGGCCAGCTTCAGACCACATCAAAACTCCACTCAAGCACCTCCACAAATCACACACCAAAAGGGAAGAATGGGCAAGCACCAGAGCCCCACATAAAGCAAATTCTGCTCTATGGTATCAGCCCCTGCACATCAACAGCTGTTCCAGTGTAGTCATGGCTAATCCTTATAACCAATCAGCCTGAGGGTCACTCCCTCCCACCAATGTAGAAACAGCAACCAAGGTCAACTACAATTGGAGGGGACACACAATACACACAAGGGACAGACGTGGAGCACCCAGCTCAGTTGACAACGAAGATTGTACCACTGGACCTCACAAGACACCTCCTATATATAGCCACACTACTAAGACCAAGAGACAGTAGCTCTACCTAATACATAGAAACAAACACAGGGAGGGAACCAAAATGGGAAGACAAAGAAATACTATCCCAAATGAAAGACAAAAATGAAACTCCAGAGAAAGAACTAAACAAAATGGTGACAAGCAATCTACCAGATGCAGAATTCAAAACATTGGTTATGAGGATGCTCAATTATCTCAGGGAGAACTTCAACAAAGAGATAGGAAACATAAAAATGGAGACAGGAAACACAAAAAAGAACCAGTTAGAAATTAACAATACCATAAATGAAATGACAAATATATTAGAGGGAGTCAACAGTAGGTTAGGTGCAGAAGAGTACTGAATCAGCAATTTGGAACATAAGGTATCAGAAAACACCCAATCAAAACAGAAGAAAGGAAAAAGAGTATTTAAAAAAAAAACAGGCTAGTTTAAACGGCCTCTGGGGCAGTATCAAACATACCGACATTTTCATCACAGGGGTACCAAAAGTAGAAGACAGAGCAAGGAATTGACAACCTATTTGAAAAAATGATGACAGAAAACTTCCGTAAACTGATGAAAGAAATGAACATAGAAGTTCAGGAAGCACACAGAGTCCCAAACAAGATGAACACAAAGAGACCCCCACCAGGACACATTAAAATTACAAAGGTTAAAGACAAAGAGATAATCTTAAAAGCAGCAAGAGGAAAGCAGTTACTTACCTACAAGAGATTTCCCATAAGACTGTCAACTGATTTCTCAACAAACTTTGCAGGCCAGAAGGGATAGGCACAAAATATTCAAAGTGATGAAAAGTAAGGACCTACAACCAAGATGACTCTACCCAGCAAAACTATCATTTAGAATCAAAAGACAAACAGTTACCCAGACAAGAAAAAGCTAAAAGAGTTCATTATCCCAAAGCAGTATTACAAGACTTATTAAAGTGAATGCTTTAAGAAACAGAAAAAAATATAAAAAATATGAATAATAAAATGGCAATAATGAAATATCTATCAATAATAAGTTTGGATGTAAATAGTTTAATGCTCCAATCGAAAGACAGCATTGTTGCATGGATAAGAAAATGAGACCATCTGGATGAAAATGGCAGCGTGAGGTGAGCCTCTGTAAAGCTCCTGGAATTTACAACTAATCGAACAACAATAACTCCACAAAGGACTCCCTGCACAGCAGACAGGCAAGACGAAGAGGCCCACTACCGAAATCACCTACAGGTGGGAGATTCGCGCGAGCGGGAGAGGAGGGAAGGGAGAAGTGAGGGGACGGAGCCCCGTGGGCGCAGGATTCAGACCTAGCTCAGTGCTCCTAGCTCGCTGCTTCCCAGAACTACTGCAGCTGCCGTAGAGGGAAGAACTCGGACTGCTAGGGCTCCGCTTACGGCCGATAGGACCGAGGGGGCAGCATATAACACGGCTGAACCCAACGCTCACGGCAGACACATCCGAGAAAAGACTGAGGGAAGAAAGCTGAAAACAGTGGTTTAAGCCCTCACTGCCGAGCAGAGAACGGAAGCCTTAGGCACTGAGAATAGCCGACCCCTCCCTACCCTCCCAGACCTCGGCCCACCCCCACCTGCCCGTTGCTACAAGAGGAACAGTAGCAGTGTCAGATTAAAAGAACAGAATATTTGGTGTTCTGAGAAATGTGGACCGCAGACACAGATTCGCAGCCCAACTAGTTCCGGCAAAGGGGAGGGAGCTGTGGAAGCAGGACGGGCTGTGGTGGTGGTCGCCACCATTGCTCTGGGGCACCTCTCACAACTCACCCCGCCCCTTGCCCCACCTATCTGGGTGGATCCCTGCAGGAGTAAACAGATCTGCTGAAACATACGGGCTCTGAAACTGGTGCAGGAAGAGCTTTGGAACTTCAAAAGCTCTCTGCATACCCACACGGACACTGTGCCCTGTGACCCAGGCAAACTATTAATAGAGGAGAAGCCCGTCTCCCAGGGAATTCCCCCATTGAGTGAGAAGCTGGAATAGTGCAGAGAAAACATAGCATTACCATGTGTGAGAGAAATAACAGGCTGCAGTCAGAGAGAAAATAAAACATTCCACCAACAAGTACTAAAAAACAAAAGAAAGACCTCCTCCTATCAACCTGTTGCAGAAGCAACTCCTATAGATGTCTAGGAAGAGAAATCACAAATCAGTAATTGCCATGAATAACCAAGGCAACAAGACAGCTCAGAAAGAAAGTGAAAAGTCTCCAGAAAGGGAATTAAAAGATATGGAAATATGAGACATAAATGACAGAGAATTCAAGATTGCAGTTCTGAAAAAACTCAAGGAGATGCAAGAAAACACAGAAAGGCAGTTTAATGGACTCAGAAACACAGCCAAAGAAAAACATGACCATTTTACGAAAGAGTGAAATTTTTAAAAAGAACCAAATAAAATTTCTGGAGATTAAGAACTCAATAGAAGAAATTAAAAATGAAATAACTTAGGTAGTAAAAGTGAAACAGCATGGGGAGTAGAGTTGACCAGATGGAGGAAAGAATCAGTGACATTGAAGATAGAAACCTGGAAATTACACAGATGGAAGAAGAAAGCGACTTGAAACTTAAAAGAAATGAAAGAAATCTACAACATTCTGACTCCATCAGAAATAGCAATATAAGAATAATGGGCATACCAAAAGGAGAAGAAAGAGAGAAGGGAACAGAGAATATATTCAAACAAATTGCGATGAAGACTTCCCAAACCTGTGGAAACAACTGGACCCTCGAATCCAAGAAGCAAATAGAACACCTAATTACCTCAATCCCAACAGGCCTTCACCAAGGCACATTTTATTGAAGCTGTCTAAAATCAACGACAAAGAAAGAATCCTCAAGGCAGCCAGGGCAAAGAAAACGGTAACCTACAAAGGAAAGCCCATTAGATTATCATCAGATTTTTCAGCAGAAACTCTACAAGCCAGGAGGGAGTGGAACCAAATATTCAAACTATTGAAAGAGAGAAATTATGAGCCAAGAATAATATATCCAGCAAAGATATCCTTTAGATATGAAGGAGGAATAAAGACCTTTCCAGACATACAGAAGCTGAGGGAATTTTCTAATACATGACCTGCACTACAAGAAATACTAAAGGAGGCTATTCGACCACCATCAACAGGGACAATTTGTGGCAACCAAAACTCAAAAAGGGGGAGAGTAAAGGCCGGAACTGGAATACGGGAATGGAGAAAGTAAGCGTGCTGAAGAAAATGGAATACTTTAAATATGAAAATTTATTTTACATAAATTAAAGGTAACCACCAAAAAAAATCCAGAACCGAAATATGTACTGTAATAAAAGAAGAAACAGAGGGAAACATCATAGAATACCACCACACAAAAATAATAGACAACAACAAAATGACAAAGAAAAAAGGGAGACACAGCCTTACCAGAAAACTGAAGATAGAATGGCAGGAAATCCTCACATATCAATAATCACCCTAAATGTAAATGGACTGAACTCACCAATAAAAAGCCACAGAGTAGCAGATTGGATCAAAAAACTAAACTCAAACATATGCTGTTTCCAAGAGCCACACACAGTGTCTTCACAAGAGACAATCTCAGCTACAAGGAGAAGTATAGACTCAAAGTGAAAGGGTGGAAATTGACACTCCAAGCAAATGGTATGCAGAGAAAATCAGGTGTAGCCATAATGTTATCAGATGAAACAGACTTCAGGGTGAAAAATATAACAAGAGACAAAGATGGACATGTCATAATGGTAAAGGGGACTATACAACAAGAAGACATAACAGTCATCAATATTTATGCCCCCAATCAGGGAGCACCAAAATATACCAAGCAACTACTAACAGAACTAAAGGGAGAAATTGACCAAAACACAATTATACTAGGGGACTTAAATACATCATTGACAGCTATGGATAGATCATCCAAACAGAAAATAAATAACGAAATAGCAGCCCTAAATGACACATTAGATGAAATGGACATAATTGACATATATAGAGCACTTCATCCTAAAACATCAGACTATACATTCTTTTCTAGTGTACATGGAACATTCTCAAGGATAGACCATATATTGGGACATAAAATCAGCAGTCAACAAATTTAAGAATATTGAAATCATACCAAGCATATTCTCTGATAAGGAGGCTTTCAAATTGGATATCAACTGCATGAAGAAAGCAGGAAAAAACACAAATACATGGAGATTAAACAACATACTTTTAAAGAACGACTGAGTCAAAGAAGAAGTTAGAGGAGAGATCAAAAGATACATATAAACAGACGACAATTAAAATACGTCCTACCAAATTTTGGGGGATGCAGCGAAAGCAGTTTTAAGAGGGAAATTTATATCCTTACGGGCCTATCTCAAGAAACAAGAAAAATCCCAAATAAATAACCCCATGTTACACCTTAAAGAACTAGAAAAAGAAGAAAAAGTGAAACCCAAGTTCAGCAGAAGAAAAAAAATAACAAAAATCAGAGCAGAGCTAAATGAAATAGAGAACAAAAAGACTATAGAAAAAACTAATGTGACAAAGAGCTAGTTCTTTGAAAAGAATAACAAAATGACAAACCCTTGGCTAGACTCATTAAGATAAAAAGACAGAAGACAGTAGTTAACTAAATCACGGGAAGTTATCACCGACACCACAGAAATACAAAGGATCATCCAAAATACTATGAAGAACTATATGCCACCAAATTCAATAACCTAGAAGAAATGAACAAGTACTTAGAAACATATAGCCTTTGTAGGTTGAACCATGAAAAACTGGAAATTCTGAACAGACCCATCGCCAGTAACGAAATTGAATCAGTCATCCAAAACCTTCCCAAAAGCAAAATTCCGGAACCAGATAGCTTCATTAGTGAATTCTACCAAATCTTCAAAGAGGATCTAATACCAACCCTGCTCAAACTCTTCCAAAAAATTGAAGAAGAGACAGTACGCCCTAACTCATTTTATGAGGTCAGCATTACACTGATACCAAAACCTGGTAAGGACAACACAAATAAAGAAAACTGCAGATGAAAATATCTGATAAATACCGACGCAAAAATCATAAACATAATTCTAGCAAATTGAATACAACAATGTATTAAAAAGATTATTCATCACAAACAAGTGGGTTTCACCCCGTTCCACAAAGATTGTTCAACATCTGCAATCCATCAATGTGATACATCACATCAACTAAATAATGGACAAAAATCATATGATTATATCAACTGATGCAGAAAAAGCATTTGACAAGATGCAACATCCATTTATGATTAAAACACTTAATAAAATAGGTATAGAAGGAAAATACCTTAATATAGTAAAGGCCATATATGACAAGCCCTCAGCTAATCTCATAATTAATGGTGAAAAACTGAAGCCCCTTGCTCTACGTTCAGGAACACGACGATGCTGTCCCCTATCACTTCTGCTTTTCAACATAGTGTTGGAAGTCCTTGCCAGAGCAATCAGACAAGAGAAATAAATAAAAGGCTACCAAATTAGGAATGAAGAAGCTGAATTATCACTCTTTGCAGATAACATGATGCTGTATGTAGAGAAACATAAAAACTCCACCAAAAAGCTATTATAAACAATCAACCAATAGAGTAAAATTGCTGGCTACAATTCAACGTACAAAAGTCAATTGCATTCCTATATACTAACAATGAAATCTCAGAAAAAGAAATGCAAAAAACTATTCCATTTGCAATTGCAGCAAAAAGAATAAAATACCTAGGAATAAACTTAACCAAGGACGTGAAAGACCTATATGTTGAAAACTATAAGACATTTTTTAAAGAAATTGAAGAAGTCACAAAGAAATAGAAAGATAATTTGTGATGTTGAGCATTTTTTTCATATGTCTATTTTCCATTTGAATGTCCTCTTTGGAGAAATGTCTCTTCAGGTCCTCTGCCCATTTTTTCAGTTGGGTTGTTTGTTTTTTTGTTGTTGAGTTGCATGGGTTCCTTGTATATTCTGGATACTAGCCCCTTATTGGAGGCACTGTTTGCAAAAATCTTCTCCCATTCAGTTGGTGGCCTCTTTATTTTGTCGATGGTTTCTTTCGCTGTGCAGAAGCTTTTAAGTTTCACATAGTCCCATTCGTTTATTCGTAGGTAAGAAAAGATGATATAGGAACATTTGTGACAACATGGATGGATGTTAACAGTGTAATGCTGAGTGAAATAAGTCAGTCAGAAAAAGCAGAAAACCATGTGATTTCACTGATATGTGGTATATAAACCAAAAACAACAAAAGAACAAGACAAACAAATGAGAAACAGAAACTCATAGACACAGACAATAGTTTAGTGCTTACCAGAGAGTAAGGGGGTAGAAGGTAGGAGATGAGGGTAAGGGGGATCAAATATATGGTCATGGAAGGAGAACTGACTCTGGGTGGTGAATACACAATGGGATTTATAGATGATGTAATAAAGAATTGTACACCTGAAATCTATGTAATTTTACTAACAAATCTCACCCCAATAAATTGAAAAAATAAATTTAAAAAAAGTGCAAAGAAGAAAAAAAAAAAAGAAATGGAAAGACATTCCGTGCTCATAGATTGGAAGAATCAACATAGTTAAAATGGCCATATTACCCAAAGCAATACACAGATTTAATGCAATCTCCACTGAAATCACAATGGCATTTTTTAAAGAAATAGAACAAAAAAAAATCATTAGATTTGTTTGGAATGACAAAAGACCCGGAATAGCCAAAGCAGTCTTAGGAGAAATGAGCAATACTTGAAGTATCACACCCCCTGACTTTAGGTTGTACTACAGGGCTACAATAATCAAAACAGCATGGTATTGGCAGAAAAACAGGCACATACACCAATGGAATAGAATTGAGAACCCAGAAATAAAACCACATAAATATGGTCAGATAATTTTTGACAAAGAAGCTAAAAACATACAATGGAGCAAAGACAGCCTCTTCAATAAATGGTGCTGGGAGAATTGGTTAGCCATGTGCAAAAGAATGAAACTGGACTGCTATCTGTCACCATGTACCAAAATTAATTCAAAATGGATCAAAGACTTAAGCATAAAACCTGACACAATAAACTGAATAGAAGAAAACATAGGTACTAAACTTATGGACCTTGGGTTCAAAGAGCATTTTATGAATTTGATGCCAAAGGCAATGGAAGTAAAATATAAAATAAACGAAATGGTCTATATGAAACTTAAAAGCTTCTGCACAGCAAAAGAAACCATCAACAAAATAAAGAGGCCACCAACTGAATGGGAGAAAATTTTTGCAAACAGTGCCTCCGATAAGGGGTTAATGTCCAAAATCTCCAAGGGACACATGCAAGTCAACAACAAAAAAACAAACAAACCAATTGAAAAATGGGCTGAAGACCTGAAGAGACATTTCTCCAAATAGGACATACAAATGGGAAACAGACATACGAAAAAATGCTCAACATCACTAATCATCAGAGAAATGCAAATCAAAACCACAATGAGATATCACCTCACCCCAGTCAGAATGGCTATCATCAACAAGACAAATAGTAACAAATGTTGGAGAGGCTGTGGAGAAAAAGGAACCCTCATACACTGTTGGTTGGAATGCAGACTGGTGCCGCCGTTATGGAAGGCAGTGTGGAGGTTCCTCAAAAAATTACGAATAGAATTGCCATATGACCCAGCAATCTCTCTCCTGGGTATCTACCCAAAAAATCTGAAAATATTTGTAGATAAAGACACATGTGCTCCAATGTTTGTTGCAGCTTTGTTTACGGTGGCCAAGACATGGAAACAACCAAAATGTCCTTCGATAGATGAATGGATAAAGAAGTAGTGGTATATATACCCAATGGAATACTATTCGGCCCATTATTCTTATATTGTTCTTTCTGTTGAAGTCAGAACGTTCTTGTAGAGTTCTTTCATTTGTTTTAAGTCTCAAATCTGTCTCTTCTTCCATCTGTGTCATTTCCAGATTTCTATCTTCGTTGTCACTGATTCTTTCATCCATCTGTTCAGCTGTATTACCTAAGCTGGGTATTTCATTCTTCTTTTCTTTTATTGAGGTCTTAAAATCCAGAAATTTTATTTGGTTCTATTTAAATTTTCAATTTCTTTGTTAATGTTCATTTTATTTCTTGATGCTGTTTCTGCATTCATTAAGCTGTCTCTCTGCGTTTTCTTGCATCTTGTTGAGTTTTGCTCAGAACTGCAATCTTGAATTCTCTGTCATTTTAGTCACATATTTGCATGTCTTTAAGTTCTTTGTCTTGAGACTTTTCAGTTTTTCTCTGAGCTGCCTTATTACCTTGGTTATTCATGGCAATTGATGAATTATTATTTCTCTTCCTGGCATCTACAGGAGTGGGTTCTACCACAGGTTGGTAGGAAGAGGTCTTTCCTTTGCTTTCCAGTAGGTGTTCATCGAGTGCATTATTTTCTTTCCACTGGAGCCTTTAATTCTCTCTCACACTATACTGTTATATTTTCTCTGCACTGTTCTGGCTTTTCATACAATGAGGGAATTCCCTGGAAGGTGGGCTTCTTCTCTGTGTGCAGGTTATCTGGGTGTCAGTGCACTGCCTCTGTTTGGGGATGTGGAAACCTGATGTTCCAAAGCTCTTCCTGTACCAGATCCAGGGCCTGTGTGTTTCAGGGGCTCTGTTTACCCCTGCAGTACTCTGCCCAGATAGGTGGGGGTAGGAGTCAGCAGGGTTGTGATAGGTGGCTCTGAGCAATGTTGGGGACAACCAGCTCAGCTCGTCCTTCAACCAGGGTTCCCCCCTTTTGCCAGAACTAGTTGGGCTGTGAGTCTATGGCTGCGGGCCACAGTTCTCAGAACTGCAAATATTCTGTTCTTTTGATCTGTCACTTCTCCTGTTCCACTTCTAGCAATGGGCAGATGTGGGTTTGGTGAGCTCTGGGAGGGTAGGCGGAGTTGGATAGGCTCTTTACCTAAGCCTTCTGTCCTCTACTCAGCAGTTAGGGCTTAAACCACCATTTTCTTCCTTCTTCCCTCAGTCTTTGATCTTAGGTCTGTGCCATGAGCATTGGGTTCAGCTGTTATATGCTGATCCCTCCAGCAGTACTGTGGGCCATAAGGGTAGTGCTAGCAGTCCAAATTCTTCCTTCTCCCACAGCTGTGGTAGCTCTGGAATACAGGGGGCTCGGAGCTCCGAGCTCTGGCCCACATCTCCACACTTCCCAATTTCCCCCTCCCCTGCTTGCACAATTTGCCCACTGTGGGGACAGAGCCCCAGAAAGTAGTTTCCAGGCTCTCGGCCTCACGTGGAGGAGTGCTGGCTCGGGTAGTAGATGGCCGTCAGCTGTGGCTGATTGGCCGTCAGCTGTAGCCAGTTAGCCAATTAGCCGCTAATATAACTGCTGCAGCTACGGAGAAGGAGAGAAGAGAGAAAGAATGGGGGCTAGCAAGAAGATGGCGGCTGGGCTGGCAAGCGTGGATGGCGGTTTGCGGACAGTGTGGATCCAGCCTCCAGTGAGAGTATAGTGCCGCCAGCGAGAATATAGTAGTATGACTTCCCTACCTATGGCTCCGTGGGTGTTCCTTTTCGGCCTCACCATATTCTGCGTTCTTGTATGGGGAGTGGGAGCAGAGACCCCGCAGGCCTCCCTGCATGACAAATGGCGCAGCGAGCAGGGTCTCCCGCACGACACCCACCTTTAGTTTAGATTTCAGTTGTGCATCTCTTAGTCTTGCCTGTCTTCTGTGCAGGGAGTCCTTTGTGGAATTACAGTTGTTCAATTTGTTGTAAATTCAAGGGGAGATTTCAAGAGGCTCACCACAAGCTGCCATTTCTATGAGGTCCAAAACTCCATTTTTTCCCAAGCTTGCTATTTATTTATTTATCTCTTTATTGAGTTATTCAACTCCAGAATTTCTCTTTGGTTATTTCTAAAAACTTCCATCTCTTTGGTAAAGTATTCCTTTTGTTCATTGATTTTTATATCTGAGTTCATTAAACTGCCTATCTGTGGTTTCTTGCATCTTTTTGAGATTTCTCAGGACTGCAATCTTGAATATTCTGTCGTTTAAGGCACATATTTCCACATATTTTAGTTTATTTTCTGGAGACTTCTCATTTTCTTTGTGAATTACTTTGTTACTTTGGTTATTCATGGTAATAGATGAATTATTACTCTTTGTGGGCATCTACAAGAATGAATTCTGAAGCAGGTTAATATCAAGAGGACTTTCTTTGGTTTCGCAGTTTAGCGTTTTATTTTCTTTTGCCCTGTTCAGGCTTCTCTAGGTGGAATATTTCTTGGGGAGGTGGGTGTCTCCTCTGTGACCAGGTCACCTCAGTCTCAGGACAGCATCCCTATGAGATGATGCTGTGGGCAATGGAGTTCTGAATCCCTGAAATCCCCTGTGGCCAGATGGAGAACTGTGTACCTCAGCAGCCCAGGGTGCCCCTGCTGATATCCACCATGAAAGGTGAGTTTGGGGTAGGCTGGGAGGGGTGGCTTGTATGTTTATGTCTTTGTTCTCCTATGAATATGGTGACTGCAAGACCACAGGTTCCTGACCTTTATATCTCCTCCCTTGTCACTAGGATTAGCTGTAGTGTGCACCTGCCTCTTAGGAACTGCTTCTCCAGTTCTCAAGGCTGTGGTTATTCTGCTCTTTAATTCACCACTGCTATCATTTTTTTTTCTGGGGCCTGTTGCCAACATTGGGAGTGGGGGAGGCAGCCAAGCTTTGTTGATTTATTTTCTGCCTGGCTGTACGGGCTTTTAGACCGCATTTGTTACACTTTTTTATTTGGTATTTTCCCTGAGGTCTTTGCCCCATCGGTGGGCTAAACTGCATTATATGCTAATCACTCAGGCAGGATTGTCCGGGGCTACAGACAGTGCACATGTGGCCTAAAGCATGCCCTCTCCCAAGACCCATATTGAACTCCAGGCTGAATTGGCAGCCCCCATCTCTGCACTTCTCCCTTCCCTCCTCCCCTGTTTGCCCCGTTCACCTACCGTCAGATGTTTTGATGTGCAGATCTCTCAGATGTGTTTCTGTGTTGTGTAAGAAATCCTTTGTTGAATTATAGCTGCTCAGATTCTTGTAACTTCATGGGGAGAGATCAGGGAGGACTATTTATTCCACCGTGTTTTTGATGTCACTTGAGAAAAAGTTTGTGTTTTTTTTTTAACCATAATAAACATTATTTGAAGTACAGCAAACTTTAAAATATGGATTTTCTCTCATTTATTTTGGAAAATGTCTCTTGAAGCAAACATCATATAACTATTAGATTATTGATGGTTTCTGCACCTTCATCAGTACATTTAGAAAAATGCATTGTTATTAAACAAACATTAGTTGGAGTGTAATATTCTGGATGAGGAGCAGCCAATTTATGAATTTTTTCTGAACTCAATTTTACAAGGTTAATATTATATACATTGTACAAACCAATGACATAATTATAACAACTTTGTGAACACTAAGATAGACAATTAATTTGCCAAAATTATTTTCTCAGATAAATTATATTGAGAAAATCATTTTCTCTTGGGCCACTTTGTGGATGTTTCTTTGAATCCAAGTTGGAAAGTATTGGGCAAATTATTTAAAATATCTTCAAATTGTATTAAATCTTTGAAGAAAGATACAAGGTAAAAATAAATAAAGCAGTACATAGAAATATTCTAATACTTAGAAATATGGTACACCATTCAATATTTAGCAAGCATTTTGAATGAGTATCCTATTAGAACTGTTTGAGCAATAAAAGATAGCTTTTCTAGCACATATCAGTCCATATGTTCTCATAGGAAAAGCTATTCCTTCAACATTCATTAGTTTTTATAAAATATTATCTCATTATTTACTATACTAATTTAGAGCAATAAATTCTACCTTAATTAATAGGGCATCCCCAAATTGTTAAATGTTTATTTGATGTGTATTAGCATACATAATGTGCTTTGAACTAAATGATGTGTATGTAGATAAGGGAAACACTCACATTCTTTATAATTTGGAGTTGTTTCAAATTTATTTATGTCTAATTTTGAAAACTAGGAATTATGGCACATTTTAAAATATAATGTAAAATTATTTATTGAATGTAAATCTAGAAAAATTAGGAAGACATTTGCTTGCCTTTTTAGTAAAATAATAGTAACAAGAGCAACTATTATTTGTCAAATACTCACTTTGGCTTTACAAGCACTATGCAGGGTATTTTGTTTGTATCATCTCATTTAATCTTCAAAATAATCCAGTGAGGCATTGCCCACATTCATATATGACCAAACTCATTTAGCAAATCTGCACTGTTTATATTTTTTATTATTCCCTTGTTCCACCCCCAGTCATTTCCAAAGACTACTTACACAGTCAAATGAGAAAGTTGAGGCACAGTTATAGTTTAAATAACGTCTTAATCTAAGTTGTTTATAGATTATAAGAGGATAAGATAATCTCTTTTAGGAATGAATGTTTTACTTTTTACAAATCACAGAGGGTAATTAATTTTCACTATATTTTTCAAAAGCTTTTAGTAAAACATAATTTTATGAAGTCCTTCATTTGGAGTTAGAAACAAACCATGTCTCTATACTTTTCAGAAATTTTCATCTAAATTAAGGGAAGTATTTCAGTTCTGCCTGTTCACAAAACAAAACTTCTATAATAATGCTGATATGAACACACCTTTGAAGCAGGGCAAATGTTTGAGTACAACCATTACCTATGGTATTTTGATAATATAAAGTTTATAAAAACAGAATTTTGAAAGCTGGCCTTCGGGTTTTGTTTTGTAATCTTTCTACCTTTTTTTGCATCATTATTTTTAATCATCCTATTTTAGTTGTGCATATAAGCACTCGAGACTTTCAATGTAAGAGTTTATTATTATCCCAGCATGCAAAGTAAAATTCAGAAAAGAAGAAAATCTTAACAAAACAGTGATGATTCAGATTCTTAAATGTATGACGTTATCCATTTATCCAGCTTCAAAAAAGTATGGCTTTCATTATTAGGTTACAATGAATCAACATTTGTGTTCACATTAATGTTGCCCTCATTTCCATTTATATTAAACTGGTATTTGTTTTTTAAAAGAGGCACATGAATGAACAGAGCCTTCCCAGATCTCTGTTTGTTCAGCTTGTAGCATGCACAATAGCAAATTCAATCTTGTTAAGAGGCTTATTCCTCCACTGTAGAACTTACTTGAATTGCAAGGAAGTTTGAATTTGCATGGGTTATGTGTTTGGGTGGAAAAATGAATTAAAGTTCTTGAAGAAATTTATTTTTCTTTCTCAATAATAAATTGCCTATGACTGCTTAATTTCAAACATGTTTTGCCCATTCCATTACTCAGCTGAGGGATTTTTTTTTTTTTCATTTCAATAATAAGAAAGTCTAGTTCATTTGAATAAATAACACCTGAAATGTCAATGAAATCACGCCTCTTAAAACTCACAAGGACAATTTCTCACTCAGGTAAGTTCCTTAAAGCAAACAGTTTTTCTTTGGTAAAACATAGTTTAGTTTAAGTCAGGTAACAAGGCATTGGACACAAAGTCATAATGTTCTCTTTGCTAGCAAATTGTGTTTTCACACACATATAAATTTATTTTATTAAGAATCTCTTTCCTTAAAATTTTGTTATAATCAAAGAAGAAGATGCTAACTGTCATCAGTGAACACTTGAAAAGAGTATTAATTAAATTTTGATCATATTGCAAGCATATAGGTTAACTTAATTAACCTGTACTCAAATGTTGACAATTAATTGATGTGATAAGATACAGTAGTGCCACTGGACATATAGGTGAGAAACCTGTGGAACAGAGAGAGAGAGAGAGAGAGAGAGAGAGAGAGAGAGAGAGAGAGAGATTGGGAGAATACATTTCAAAATAAAAGTAGCATTAGAAAAGGAGTTAGAGGATAATTTAACCCTGCCCTTAGCACTTATCAACTGTGACCTTGGTAAGTCACTTAGCCTTTCTGCTGAGCTTCAGTTTCTACCTTTAAAAAAGGGAGAAAATAATTTGAAGTAATCTATTCCATATTAAATGAAATTGAAGACACATACAATGAAATATAATATGTAATCTTCAACTGAATCCTGGGAATTAGGAGGACAATAACAACTGAATGAGGTGAATGTTAATGTCTAGATTTTTATAATTATACTGTGGTTATGTAAAACAATGTATTTTTCTGTTGATAGTAGGGGAAAATTACCATTGAAATATTTAAAGATAAAGGGGAATCATATATTCAATTTATTCTGAAATACTTCAGAGAAAAGAAAATTGGAAAGAACCAATGATTAAGAAAATCCAGTAAAGCAGTAACATTTTGTTAACATTTACTTTGTTTTTCTTTTCTAGTTTTTTAAGGTGGAATCTGAGGTTCTTGATTTAAGACCCTTCACTTAAAAGTATATATACTGATCACACAATATGATGAGTGTTTAAATTTTAAAAAAAATATTACGGTAAAAGACATATTGCTATTAATTCCACTCAAAATGTGACCCCTTGCTTCAAACACACTTATCCCATCGTTCTTGCCACTTTTGGAAGTAGTTCTGGAAGTTCACTTTTGTGAATGTCTTTAGTTGCACTGTCATAGCTGCCTCAATGTCCTGAATCAATTCAAAACATTTACCTTTCATGTTAATTTTTACTTTGGGGAAGAACCAGATGTCACACAGTACCAGATCAAGTGAATAAGGTGGATGAGGACACACTCTAATGTTTTTATTTGACACAAATTTCCTTATAGCATAGGGGATGTGTGACATGAAGCATTGTCATAATGGAGGATAATTTACAGAACACTATGAAACACATCTGTCAACCATAGCTCACACCTGACTGACTGCACTGAACAAGTTGAAACTTGTCACACACTGTTACTAAGGTCTGATGTGTCGCTTAACAATTTGAAGATCCCTGTCTTTCCATTGCATGGCATTTGGCAGCAGCATTCACCAAACTTTTTTTTTTTAATTTTATTTTATTAAATTTATTGGGGTGACAATTGTTAGTAAAATTACATAGATTTCAGGTGTACAATTCTGCATTACATCATCTATAAATCCCATTGTGTGTCATCCAGAATCAGTTCTCCTTCCATCACCATATATTCGATCCCCCTTACCCTCATCTCCCGTACTTTTTTATCACACCTCGTGTGTGTGTGTGTGTGTGTGCATACATTTTTATATATAATTATGTAATGCTACACATTTTCCTTTAAGTATTCATTATTCATTTAGTAGCATAATGCAAAATCACATATGTCATGTTTTCATTTTCACTCAGTTAAAAAAGATTTGTAATTTTTAACATTTCTTTATTGGCCTGTAGTTTATTTAGAAGTGTGTAATTTCCAAACAACAGAAAAACTCCTGGACAAAATAGCATCATTCATAACTCTGCCAAACACTTAAGGAAGAAATAATATCAATTTTATACATACTGTTCCAGAAGATTGAAGTGGAAACATTTCTCAACTCATTCTATAAAGTCAGCATTACCTTGATATCAAAACTATGTACATTATAAGAAAAGAAAGCTATAAAACAACATTTCTTATGAATGCAAAAGCAAAATTTATTCACAAAATTTTAGGAAATCATATCCAGAAACATATGTAAAGAAGACTACATCATTACCAAGAGAAGCTTCTCCTAGAAAAGCAAGGTTAATTTAACATTTGAAAATCAATGTAAATTAAGAAATTTTAAAAAGAGGAAATACATGGTTATCTCAATAGATGTAGAAAAAGTATTTGATAAAAACCATCACTCATTTATGATAAAAATCTCTCAATAAAATTGGAAGAAAAATGAACTTCCTCAACCTTAACATTTGGGGATATGTTCCAAGACCCACAAGTGAATACCTGAAACCACAGATACTACCAAACCTCATATAGACTATGTTTTTTCCTATGCATACATACCTTGACAAAAAAACAAAAAACAAAACAAAACAAAAAAAAACCTATAGGTAACATCATGCTTAACTGTGAAAGATCATATGCTTTTCTCCTTAGATCAGATAACAAAGGATTTCCACCCTTAACTACTTCATTTCATGTTGTACTAGCAGTTCTAGTCAGTACAATAAGGCATGAAAATGAAATTTATCCATAGTGGAAAGGAAAAAGTAAAACTATTCTCACACAATATATAAAATCCTACAAATTTTATGCATTTATCTCCTTTAAAAGATGCAATAACTCATAAGATTATATATATATATATATATATATATATATATATATATATATATATATATATCTTATAACTCATAAGATATATATATACATATATATATACATATATATGTATATATATATCATAGATAGAAAGATAGATAGATAGATAGATAGATAGATAGATAGATAGATAGATAGATCTTAGTGTGTTCACGCTGCTATAACAAACTACTATAGACTGGGAGGCAAATACAAACATTTATTTGTCATCGTTCTGAAGGCTGGGAAGCCCAAGGTCAAGATGTCAACTGATTCAGTGTCTGGTGAAGGCCTGCTTCCTATTTCACAGATGGTCATCTTCTCACTGTGTTCTGACAGGGCAGAAGTGGTGAGGGAGCTCACTGGGGTCTCTTTCATAAGGCCAGTAATCTCATTCATGAGGGCTCCATCTTTATGATCTAATTACCTCCCAAAGGCTCCACCTCCTAAAACCATTACATTGGAGGTTAGCATTTCAATATATTTATTTTGGAAGGACAGAAACACTCATTTCATAACTGAAAGATAATGATGCATTAGAAAAAACAGCTTGGTTATTTGGAAATTATTCACCTGTGCTTTATTCTATTTTTTTTCATCTGTTTATAGTGAGAAATGTGGGTAGCCATGAAAATTCATGAACTGAATATCAAAATCTTACATATAATTTAGAAAAAAAAGCAAGAAAAATAAAATAGTGTACTTTAGTACAAAATCATCCCAAGAAAACATTAGAAAGAGCAAATTATGTACAGGAAGGAAGAGAGGATAGACAGATGAAAAGAGGAAAGGAAGGAAAGAGGAGAGAAATCCCATTAGGCTTCGTTGCTAAGGCAATTACATATCTATTATACTTAATTAATTTAACAAGGTAGTATTGAAAAATAAGAAGTGGAAAACTTAACCTCCTCAAATTGAGTTTTAGAAACTTTGAAGAAAATATCTCTAGAAAGCTAACTATAACAAACTAATAAAATGAAATGTCACCCTATAATTCCATGCACTTGAGAGATAATGTAATCATGAATTGCCAAACTTACTTCTTACACTAGTAACTTACAAAATGGAAAGACAGGTTGAGCATAAAGTAATACAGAAGACCCCCTTATGTGTGGGAGGTACATTCCAAGACCCCTGAGTGGATATGTAAAATCACTGATAGTACCAAACCCTGTATATACACTGTTTTTTCCCATACATACATACCTATCGTAAAGTTTAATTTATATTATTAGGCAGAGTAAGAGCTTAACAATAATAACTAATAATAAAATAGAACAGTTATAAAAATATGCTATAATAAAAGTTATATGAATAACTTTGGGGCCATTATTAAGTAAAGTAAGGGTTACCTGAATGCAAGCACTGTGATATCTTGACAGTCTATCTAATAACAAAGATAGCTACTAACTGACTACTAGATGGGGAGCATATACAGTGTGGAGACTATGGGCAAAGGGATGATTCATGTCTTTGGTGAGATTTCACTATGATTCTCAGAACAGCACACAATTTATAACTTACGAATTGTATATTTTTGGAATGTTCCATTTAATATTTTCTGACCATGGTTGACTGTGGGTAACTGAAACCACAGAAAGTGAAACCACAGGTAAGGAGGGACTACTGTGTCATGTAATATAAATAAACAATTTAATACAGCTTAGAAATCCTGTTCTTCCCTTTTTTATTTCTCTCTTTTTTTAATTAAAATTTTTGGGGTGACAAATGTTAGTAAAGTTACATAGATTTCAGGTATACAATTCTGTATTACATGTACTCTGGTTTCTCTTCAGATCGTATGAATCTTTTACCTTCTCTGTATTTTTAATAACACACTTTTGGTGTTATTTTCCATCCTGAACAGGATACACATTTATTTTATGTGAAATCAGAAAAGTGAGAATAAAAGGTTATATTTTGGAAGGAAACTGATATTTCTTAAGAAAAAAAATAATGATTAGAGATATATTCATTCTAAAGAAACTAGAGGTGGTAATGTCTAAATCTCAGTAAAGATGTAGGGGCTAAAGTGAAGACAGCCATTGCAGTCAGAATTGAAATTCTAGCTTGTTAATTCAGTAGGACCCACAAGAACATTTAAAAGTTTTGAGCTCATACAGATGTACAAAATCGCCAAGGTCATTGAGAAAGAAATCATGTCTCTTTCTAAAATCAGGATTTTAATATCCACTCATACAGATAGGTATATCTAACAATGCTCCAATTTGAGTAGTTACAGTAAGATATAATATTTTTCCAACCACCGTACATAAGTCATCAAAGTTGGCATAGCAGCAAAACTTTTAGATTTGACTGAATGAAGATCCCTTAAATACAAAAAGTAATTACATTATCCATGCACACAAATGATGAATGCACATATTAGGTAAAGCTTCTTATTTTCTTATTTTTATACATAATCATATCATAAAGAAGCTGCCTTATGTAGACTACATTTCTGGGCATACTAAAAAAATACTATAAGTATATATATATGCAAGTTCAGTATATTTCAGAGTGTAACCTCCTTGAGAACAGAAGCTATACATTTCAATATATACAGTCTCAAAGTCTAGGATGGCAGAGGCAGTATGGAGCAATTCAGAAAATATGTATTGAATAATTCATTCAGAATGACATCATAGAAATGGAGTGTGAGGTGAGCCTCAAGAAATTGCCCCTGGAATTTAAAACAAATTGAACAGCTATGATTCCATAAAGGACTCCCTGTGCAGCAGACAGGCAAAACTAAGAGACACACAACTGAAATAATCTAAAAGTGGGCAAATTGGACAAGTGGGGAAGGAAGGAAGGGGGAAATGTGGAGATGTGGGCCAGAGTTCAGAGCACTGAGCTCCCTGCATTCTGGAGCTACAGCAGTCATGATAGAGGGAAGAAATCAAACTGCTAATGCTCTCCTCATGGCCCAGACTGCTGCCTGAGGGATCAGAATATAACACAGCTGAACCCAATGCTCACCGCAGAGACCTCTAAACAAAGACTAAGGGAAGGAGGGTGAAAACGGTGGTGTAAGCCCTCACTGCCAAGCAGAGGAGGGAAGGCACAGTCATGGAGACTAGCCGACCTCACCCCAGCCTACCAGAGCTCAACTCACCCCATCTGACCAATGCTAGAAAGTGGAATAGTAGCAGAGAACAGAATATTTGCAGTTCTGATAATTGTGGCCCACAGCCACAGACTCACAACCCAAATACTTCCATTGAAGAGTAGGGAGACTTGGGTGCAGGACTGGCTTAGCTGGTGGTTGCTGCCATTGCTCAGTGCCACCTTTCACAAGCAACCATACCCCTACCTCCACTGATATGGTTGGATGCCTGAATGGGGAAACAAAGGCCCTGAAACACACAGACACTGAACCTGGTGCAGGAAGAGCTTTGGAAATTCAGAAGCTCTCCACATCCCCCAACGGAGGCAGTGCCCTAAGACCCAGGTGAATTGCTCACAAAGGAGAAGCCCATCTTCCAGGGAATCCTCCCATTGTGCAAGAAGCCAGAACAGTGCAGAGAAAATATAACACTACAGTGTAAGAGACAATGAAAGGCTGCAGTTTGGAAGAAAATAAAACATTCAACCAACACCTACTGGAAAGCAAAAGAAAGACTTCTTCCTACCAACCTGTTGTAGAATCCACTCCTGTAGATGCCTAGGAAGAAAAATAATAACTAATTAATTGCCATGAATAACCAAGGGAACTAGACAGGTCAGAAAGAAAATTAAAATTCTCCAGAAAATGAACTTAAAGACACGAAAATGTGTGACTTAAATGACAGAGAATTCAAAATTGCAGTTCTGAAAAAATTCAACAAGTTGCAAGAAAACATAAACAGGCAGTTTAATGAACTCAGAGACACAATCAAAGAACAAATGAGCATTTTACCAAAGAAACGGAAATTTTAAAAAAGAACTAAGTGGAATTTCTGGAGATTAACAACTCAATAAAAGAAAAGAAGAATGAAATAGCCAGCTTAGATAATAGAGCTGACCAGATGGAGGAAAGAATCAGTGACATTGAAGATAGAAATCTGGAAATGACACAGATGGAAGAAGAGACAGACTTGAGAGTTAAAAGAAATGAAAGAACTCTACAAGAACTTTCTGACTCCATCAAAAAGAGCAGTAGAAGGATAATGGGCATACCAGAAGGAGAAGAAAAGAAGAAGGGTACAGAGAGTATGTTCAAAGCAAATAGCTGATGAGAACTTCCCAACTTTGTGGAAAGAATTAGACCCTCAAATCCAAGAAGCAAATAGAACACCTAATTACCTCAATCCAAACAGGTCTTCTCCAAGGCACATTGATTAAAGCTGTCAAAAACTAATCACAAAGAAAGAATCCTCAAGGCAGTCAGGGAAAAGAAGACGGTAACCTACAAAGGAAAGTCCATTGTATTATCATCAGAATTTTCAGCAGAATCTCTACAAGCCAGAAGGGAGTGGAATCAAGTATTCAACCTATTGAAAGAGAGAACTTATGAGCGAAGAATAATATATCCAGCAAAAATATTCTTTAGATATGAAGGAGGAATAAAGACCTTTATAGATATACAAAAGCTGAGGGAATTTTCTAACACATGAGCCGCACTACAAGAAATACTGAAGGAGGTTATTTGACCTAAAACATAAAAAGGAAAAGATTACAAATCCATGAGTAGTAGTATGAACAGACAGACAGAGGCAGGGAATGGCAACCTCTACAACAAATAAGAAACTATACACTTAAACATAACATAAAGAGTAAAGAAGAAAAAAAAACTTAAAAAAGAGGGAAAAGACACTGGCTACTGCAGCACAGAAATCAACTCACAGAAGAAATAGGGATAATTTGTGACAAGAAAAACATAAAACGGGAGAGAGTAAAGCTCTGAACCGGCACAAGGGAATGGAGAAAGGAAGCATGCTAAAGTACATGGAATATTCTAAACATGAAACTTTCTTTTACATAAACTTAATGGTAACCACTGACAAAAAATCCAGAACTGAAATATATAATATAATAAAAGAAGAAACAGAGGAAACAATCGTAGAATACCACCACACTGAAATAATAGACAACAACAAAATGGAAAAGAAACAGTGGAGACACTGTCCTACCATAAAACAAAACATAAAATGATAGGAAATCCTCATATTTCATTAATCATCTTAAATGTAAATGGACAGAACTCACCAATAAAAAAGGCATAGAGTAGCAGACTGGATTAGAAAACCAAACCGAACCATATGCTGTCTCCAAGAGGTGAATCTAAGCTAAAAAGACAAATATAGACTCAAATTGAAGGGCGGAAATTGGCATCTCAAGCAAATGGTATTAGAGAAAAGCAGATGTAGCCATACTGATATCAGATGAAACAGACTTCAGGATTAAATGATAACAACAAAGATGGACATTTCATAATGATAAAGGGGACTATACAATAAGATTACATAACAGTCATCAATATTTATGCTGCAATCAGGGAGCACCAAAATATACAAAACAACTACTAACAGAACTAAAGGGAGAAATCCAATATACAATTAAAGGAGGGGACATAAATACATCATTGACAGCTATGGATAGATCATCCAAACAGAAAAAAAAAAAAATAATGAAATATCAGCCCAAAAGACACACTAGATGAAATGGACATAATTGAGACTTATAGAGCACGTCATCCTAGAACATCAGACAGTACAGTTTTTTTCTAGTGTACATGGAACATTCTCAAGGATATACTATATATTGCAACATGAAAACAAGCTTCAGAAAATTTAAGGAAATTTAAATCATAGCAAGCATATTCTCTCATCAGCAGGTTTTGAAATTGGATATCAACTGCAAAAAGAAAGTAGGAAAAAATCACAAATTATTGGAGATTAAAACACAGAGTTTTAAGTAATGACTGGGTGCAAGAACAAATCAGAGGAGAGATAAAAATATAAATAGAAAGAAATGAGAATGAAACTACATATTACCAAAAATTTGTGGATGCAGCAAAAGCAGTTTTAAGAGGGAAATTTATATTATTACAGGTCAATCTCAGTAAACAAGAAAAATCCCAGACAAATAACCTCACAGAACACCACAAAGAAGTAGAAAAAGAAGAACAAATGAAACCCAAAGTCAGCAGAAGGAAGAAATAATAAAAATCAGAGCAGAACTACATGAAATAGAGGGGGGAAAGAACAACAGAAAAAAATTAATTCAGAAAAGAGCTGATTCTTTTAAAAGATTAATAAAATTGACAAACCTTGGCTAGACTCAAAAAGATAAAAAGAGAAAAGACACAAATAAAATCAGCAATGAAAGAGGCGAAGCCACAAAAATACAAAAAATAATCCAAGAATACTATGAAGGACTATGTGCCACCAAATTCAACAACCTAGAAAAAATGGACAAGTTTTAAGAAACATAGAGCTTTCCTAGGCTGAATCACAAAGAATTGGAAAATCTAAATAGACTGATCACCAGTAAGGAAATTCAATCAGTCATCCAAAACCCTCCCAAAAACAAAAGTCCTGGACCAGAAGGTTTCACTAGTGAATTCTACCAAACATTCATAGAAGATCTATATACCTCTCCTACTCAAACTCTTCAAAAAAAATTGAAGAAGTGACAATACTCCCTAACTTATTTCATGAGGCCAATATTACCCTGATACCAAAAGCTGGTAAGGATCACACACACAAAAAATAAAGTTACAGACCAATATCTCTGGTGAATACAGATACAAAAATCCTAAACAAAATTCTAGCAAATCAAATGCAACAATGCATTAAAAAGATTATGCATCATGACCAAGTATGGTACGTCCCAGGGCAGATGGATGCTTCAACAAAAGCAACTAGATCATTGTGATACATCACATATACAAATAAAGGACAAAATTATATGAGTATATCAATAGATGCAAAAAAAGCATTTGACAAGATACAACATCCATTTATGATTAAAACACTTAATTAAATGGGTATAGATTGTTTCCATGCCCTGGATATAAACCAAAAACAACAAAAGAACAAGACAAACAAATGAGAAACAGAAACTCATAGACACAGACAATAGTTTAGTGGTTGCCAGAGGGTAAGGGGGGCGGGGGGTGGGGGGTGGGAGATGAGGGTAAGGGGGATCGAATATATGGTGATGGAAGGAGAACTGACTCTGGGTGATGAACACACAATGGGATTTATAGATGATGTAATACAGAATTGTACACCCGAAATCTATGTAATTTTACTAACAATTGTCACCCCAATAAATTTAATTAAAAAAAAAATGGGTATAGAAGGAAAGTACCTTACCATAATAAGGGCCGTATATGACAAACCCTCAGCTAATCTCATAATTAACGGTGTAAAATTGAAATCTTTGTTCTACATTCAGGAACATGACAGGGCTGTCCTCTATCACCTGAATTTTAAACATAGTATTGGAAGTCTTAGTCAGAGCAATCAGGCAATAGAAAGAAATAAAGGCATCCAAATTGGGAATGAAGTTAAATTGTCATTCTTTGCAGATGACTTGATGCTATATATAGAAAATCCTAAAGACTCCACCAAAAAGCTATTAGAAACAATACAGGAATACAGTCAAGTTGCCGGCTATAAAAGCAATGTAAAAATCCATTGCATTCCTATACACTAACAATGAAATCTCAGAAAATGAAAAAAACAAACAAACAAAAAAACACAAAGCAGTCCCTTTTTCAATTGCAACAAAAAGAATAAAATACCTAGGAATAAACATAACCAAGAATCTGAAAGTGCTATATATTGAAAACTATAAGAAATTTTTGAAAGAAATTGAAGAAGACACAAAGAAACGGAAAGACATTCGTGCTCATGGATTGGAAGACACAACATAGTTAAAATAACCGTATTACCCAAAGCAATATACAGATTTAATGCAATCCCCATAAAAATTCCAATGGCATTTTGTAAAGAAATAGGACAAAAAATCATCAGATTTGTACGGAACCACAAAAGACCCTGAATAGTCAAGTAATCCTAAGAAAAAAGAACAATGCTGGAGGTATTATACTCCCTGACTTCAGCTTGTACTCCAGGGCAACAATAATCAGAACAGAATGATATTGGCAGAAAAACAGACACACAGACCAATGGAATAGAATTGAGAACCCAGAAATAAACTCATATAAATACAGACATACAATTTTCAACAAAGAAGCCAAAAACATACAATGGAGAAAGACAGCCTCTTCAATAAATGGTTCTAGGAGAATTGGAAAGCCACGTGCAAAAGAATGGAAGTGGACTGCTATCTGTCACCATGTACCAACATTAATTCAAAATCTATCAAAGCCCTAAACATAAGATCTGAAACAATAAACTTCATAGAAGAAAAAACATTGGTAATAAGCTTATGGATCTTGGATTTCAAGAGCATTTTACGAATTTGACACCAAAGGCAAGGGAAGTAATAGCTAAAATAAATGAACGGGAAAATATCAAACTAAAAAGCTTCTGCACAGCAAGATTAACCATCTATGAAATAAAGAGGTAATCAACCAAATGTGAGAAGATTTTTGCTAACAATGCCTCCAGTAAGGGGCTTATATCCAAAACACGTAAGGAACTCATACAACTCAAGAAAAAAAAAACAAAAAAAACAATTCAATTAAAAAATGGGCGGAAACACTGAAGAGACTTTTCTCCAAAGAGGACGTACAAATGGCCAGTAGACATATGGAAAAGTTCTCAACATCACTAATCATCAGAGAAATGCAAATGAAAATCACAATGAGGTATTACTGAACACCAGTTAGAATGGCTATCAACAAGACAAATAGTGACAAATGTTGGAGAGGCTGTGGAGAAAAAGGAAACTTCATACACTGTTGGTGGGAATGCAGATTGGTGCAGCCGCTATGGAAGACAATGTGGAGGTTCCTCAAAAAATTAAGAATACAATTACCATATGACCCAATGATCCCTTTCCTGGGTATCTACCCAAAAAATCTGAAAAAAAAATTATCCATAAAGACATATGTGGTCCAATATTCATTGCAGCTTTATTTACTGTGGCCAAGACATGGAAACAACCAAAGTATCCTTCAATAGATGAATGGACAAAGTACTATTGGTATATATACACAATGGAATACTATTTGGCCACAAGAAAAGATGAAATAGTATCATCTACGACAACATGGATGGATCTTGAGATTATAATGCTAAATTAAATAAGTCAGACAGAAAAATTAGAAAACCATATGATTTCACTGATATGTGGTATATAAAACTGAAAGCAAGAAGAGAACAAGAGAAACAAATGAATAAACATAAACTGATAGACATAGACAATAGTTTAGTGATTACCGGGAGGTATGGGTGTGGAGGGTTCTAGAAGAGGGCAAACAGGGTCAAATATATAGTGACGGAAGGAGAACTGACTCTGGATGGTGAACACACAATGTGAAATATAGATGACGTGTTACAGAATTGTACACCTGAAATCTATGTAACTTTACTAACAATTGTCACCCCAATAAACTTTAATTTAAAAGAAAAGAAGAGAAATGAACAAAAGAAACAGAAACAGACCCATAGATACAGAGGATAAACTGTTATTTACTAGATGAGAGGGTACTTGGGGGCCTGGATGAAAAAGTTTAAGGGATTAAAAAGTACAAATTGATAGTTGGAAAAGAGTCACAGGGATTTAAAGTAAAGTTTGTGGAACAGGAGCATTTCTGACAACATGGATGGATCTTGAGAGTATAATGCTAAGTGAAATAAATCAGACAGAAAAAGCAGAGAGCCATATTATTTCACTGATATGTGGTATATAAACCAAAAACAACAAAAGAACAAGACAAACAAGTGAGAAACAAAAACTTATAGACACAGACAATACTTTAGTGGTTACCAGAGGGTGAGGGGGGTAGTAGATGAGGGTAAAGGGGATCAAATATATGGTGATGGAAGGAGAACTGACTCTGGGTGGTGAACACACAATGGGATTTATAGATGATGTAATACAGAATTGTACACCTGAAATCTGTGTAACTTTACTAACAATTGTCACCCCATAAACTTTAATTAAAAAAAAAAAAAGCAGGACATGGTGACGTCAAAAAGGAGCACCCACGGAGCCATAGGTAGGGGAGTCATACCACTGTAGTCTTGCTGGTGGCTGGGTAGGAGACACAGAAAGCAGGAGCCACACTATCCACCACCTGCCGTCTACTTCTCTGTCAACCAACCTCACTTGCTAATGGCAATCTGCTTTTGCTAGCTCAGCCACCATCTTCTTGCTAGCCCCCCAGTTTCTGCTAGCGTAGCCACGGCAGTTATATTAGTGGCCAATGGCTCACTGGTTACAGCTGATGGCCATCCAATCACAGTTGATGGCCATTTACTACCTAAGCCAGCACCTTTCCACTTGAGTGCGAGAGCCTGGAAACTACACTCCTGGCTCTGTCCCCACATCCTTTTATAGGAAGGCCGGGTTTTCAAAATAAAGGTCTACTTAGACAGTTGTTTTTAGCAGTTTTTCAAATTTGCTCCAGGATCCTAACCTAGATATTTGGATTGAGTACGTTTGGAATGGTGATGGGAAATCTTCATTTTTAAAGCCCCAGGTGATTTTTTACAAGGTCACACTGCAAACAATGGCTTATTATCATCCAAGCACTGATTTAGTAAATACTTGCAGACACTGGTTTTAATACTCATCCAAACTAGTACAGTAAAGAAGTCACATAGTGAAGACTTTATTACCCCTTTTAGGTTCCCACCAAATAAGAGAAGATGTCTTTGAAGCTATGAGTTTTGAAGTACTGCTGTTTATCATAAGGACCATCATAACCAAACTAATATTAAGTATAGAGTCAAAAATACACTGGGGATGTCCAAATGATTCACGTAATTTTAAAATTTAAGGCTTTCTAGTCTTTTGAATAAAAAAAATTGATCATGATAAAGAGATAAGTATCAGGCTCAGTTTTCCTTATAGTTATTTAAATCGCTGTTGGCAATTTATGTGACTAGATTTAAAGTAAAGAGGTCTTTTAAACAGTGTTAAGATATATATATATATATATATATATATATATTTTTTTTTTTTTCCACAATATTTTATCATGAGCTTTCAATGAATTGTTATATTGTACTGAATTTATCATTACAAGTTATTTATTATATGTTCCCTTATTCGTGTTGTTACCCTGCTCAGTGAAAAATAATTTATATTTTCTTGACATTTACTTGTTGATAGTAGTTTTTATAACCTTGCATTTTGGTTCTACTATTCATTTTATCCATGATGATTTGTGATGTAAAGATTTTACAACAGCCTTCTCAGTTTTATGCATAGTAATACTGGCAAACTGTCTTTTTGTGTATGAGGTCAATAAGTAGAATGAAATATATTATTAATACAATATTCTAGAATTAAGCACAAATGATGGAATGTTTAACCAACTTTTAATTCAGTAAGTAATACATGTATACCTATTGATTTTTATATAAATTACCTTTTCATTTTTTTCATAGCTATAAGGACAGTTACCCTAGTATTCAGATAACAAATTATGATGGATTATGTTCAATACATATTGTTCCTGTTCATTTTGCTGTGTCTCATAAACCAAATAAAATTGTCAAAATACAGAAAATCCAACTGGAATGCTCTATTTACTGGGATAACTTATATGCATAATTGCAGGCTGAAAGATATACACTATACTGAAGTGTTTCCTCAATCAACAAAGGAAGATTGAACTATGCCCAGTACAGTACTTCCAGTCAAGGTGATGGAGCAGATAAATGCTGCACTTGCATCCTCTTGAGACTACATCAAAATTATAACTAAACTACATAACAACCATAATTGAGAATTGCCTGAATTCTAGCTGGACAGAAGTCCTATAAATAAGGATAAACAAAAAAAGTCAAGATGAAACTGATAGGAGAGGCAGAGACCTGGATGTAGGTGATCTCACACATACATTTGAATTTTAAACATCAGAAGGGATATCTCTGCTGTGGAGGTTCTCCCTGAAGAGTGAACTGTCCCAGCCCCACACGAAGCTCCCGAGTCCAAAGTTCAAGTGCAGGGCAGAGAAGTCACCACAACTTCTGGCTATGAAAACCAGCAGAGATTTCGGCTGAGTGAGACAGAGTACTGCTGGAGTCCCATGCTCTTCTCTTTCTTTCTATTTTTTTCTATTTTTTTTTCATTTTTTTAAGTTAAATTTATTGAGGTGACATTTCTTAGTAAAATTATATAGGTTTCAAGTATATAATTCTATAATACATCATCTATATATTGCATTGTGTGTTCAACACCCAAAGTCAAATATCCTTCCCTCACCATATATTTAACTGCCTTTATCCACTTCTACCACCGTCTCTCCCCCCTTGATTTTTGGTAACAACTAAACTGTTGTCTGTGTCTATGAGTTTTTATTTGTTTGTTCACTTGTTACTTTCTGTTTTACATCCCATAAATGAGTGAAATTTTATGGTTCTCAACTTTTTCTGTCTCACTTATTTCACTTAGCATGATAATCTCAAGATCCATCTATTTTGTCGCCAGTGGCACCATTTCATCTTTTCTTATGGTTGAGTAATATTCCATTGTATATATGTACCACTTCTTTATCCAAACATGTACCAAAGGACACTTTAGTTATTTTCATGTCTTGCCCACCATAAATAATGCTGCAGTAAACATAGGGGTACATATATCTTTATGTATAAATGTTTCCAGAGACTTTGGGTAAATATTATGAAGAGGGATTTCTGGGTCATGTAGTAGTTCTATTCTTGATTTTTAAAAGATTTTTATTAAAATATAGCTAACATACAATATTATATTAGTTTCAGGTGTATACCATAGTTATTCAACATTTACATACCTAAAGAAGTGATACCATGATAAGTCCAGCAACTATTGGACACTGTACTATGTTATCACAATATTATCGACTATATTTTCTGTGCTGCATATTACACCTCCAAGATTTATTTGTTTTATGCCTGGAAATTTGAACCTCTTACACCCCTTCACCTTTTTTACCCCTTCTGTAATTTTTTCAATTGCAGTTGACATTTAATATTATTTATATTAATTTCAGTTGTACAGCATAGTGGTTAGAGATTTATATGATTTAGGAAGTGATTGATCTAGTACCTACCTGGAACTATATATAATTATTACCATATAATTGACTATATCCCCTATGCTTTACTTTACATCCCCGTGACTATTTTGTAACTACCAATTTGTGTTTCTTAATTCCTCCACGTTTTTCACCCTGCCCAACTACCCTTTCACCTATCACCCCAATAAATTTAGTGTCATCTGGCCATACATAGATATTATGATATTATTGACCATATTCCTTATGCTATACCCTATATCCCCATGACTACTGCATAACAACAAATGTATACTTCTTAATCCCTTCTCTGTTTTCACCCACACCAAACCCCCTCCCATATGACAACCATTAAAATGTTCTCTGCATATGAGTTTGTTTCCGTTTTTTTTTTTAAATATGGCTCTTTAGTCTCCATTATAAGTGAAATCACATGACATTTACCTTTCTCTGTCTGACTTATTACACTCAGCAAAATACCCCCTAGTTTCATCCATGTTTTTGCAGATGGAAAAATTTCATTCTATTTTATGGCAAAGTAATATTCCATGGTACATATGTTCCACCTCCTCTTCGTCCAGTCATCCATTCAGGGCATCACAGGTTGCCTTCATATCTTCATTTCTGTGATGAACATATGCATGCTACATCCTTTTGAAGTAGCATTTTGGGTTACTTTGGATAAATACCCAGAAGTGGAATTACTAGGTCCTCCTTTGTCTCTTATTATAACTTTGTTTTAAAGTCATTTTGTCTGGTGTAAGTATTTCTACCTCAGCTTTTTTGTTTGTTTCCATTTTAATGAAATATCTTTTTTCTAACCCTTTACTATCAGTCTGTGTGTGTCTTTGATCTGAAATGAGTCAGCATTTGTATGGGTCTTGTTGTCTTATTCATTCAGCCACCCTATGTCTTCTTGTTTTAATTTTTTTTTAAAGATTTTATTAGGGAAGGGGAACAGGACTTTATTGGGGAAGAGTGTACTTCCAGGATTTTTTTTCCAAGTCAAGTTGTTGTCCTTTCAGTCTTAGTTGTGGAGGGTGCAGCTCAGTTCCAGGTCCAGTTGCCTTTGCTAGTTGTAGGTGGTGCAGCCCACCATCCCTTGTGGGAGTCGAACCGGCAACCTTGTGGTTGAGAGGATGCGCTCCAACCAACTGAACCATCTGGGAGCTCAGCGGCAGCTCAGTTCAAGGTGCCGTGTTCAATCTTAGTTGCAGGAGGCGCTGCCCACCATCCTTTGCAGGACTCGAGGAATTTAACTGGTAACCTTGTGGTTGAGAGCCCCTCTCCAACAAACTGAGCCATCTGGGTGGCAGCTCAGCTCAAGGTGCTGTATTCAATCTTAGTTGCAGGGGGCACTGCCCACCATCCCTTTTGGGACTTGAGGAGTTGAACCATGTGGTTGAGAGCCCACTGGCCCATGTGGGAATCGAATTGGCAGTCTTCAGAGTTAGGAGCACGGAGCTCTAACCACCTGAGCCACAGGGCCACCCTATGTCTTTTGATTGGGGCATTTAATCCATTTACATGTAAAGCAATTTTTGATAGATGTGTAGTTATTGTCATTTTTATTTATATTTTTGATTGAGGATTTCTTTTTTTCTTTTTTTGTTTTTTGCAACTTAAAGAATTCCGTGTAACATTCTTTGCAATACTGGTTTGGTAGTGATTAACTCCTTTAGCTTGTTCTTGATTAGGAAGCTCCTTATTTGCCCTTCTATTTTAAATGATAGCTTTGTTGGGTAGAGTGATCTTGGTTGTAGGTCCTTGCTGTTCATCACTTTGAGTATTTTGTGCAAATCCTTTCTGGCCTGCAGTTTCTGTTGAGAAATCAGCTGACAGTCCTATGAGTATTCACTTGTAGGTAACTAACTGCGCTTCCCTTGCTGCTTTTAAGATTTTATCTTTGTCTTTAACCTTTACCATTTTAATTATGCTGTGTCTTGGTGTGGGCCTCTTTGGGTTCATCTTGTCTGAGATTCTCTGCACTTTTTGAGCTTCCTTTTCTATTTCCTTCCCAGGATAGGGAAGTTTTCTGTTACTATTTCTCCAAATAGGTTTTCATTTCCTTTCACTTTATCTTCTCCTTAAGGTACTCCTACACTGTGAATGTTGGTATGCTTGATGTTTTCCCAGAGGCCCCTTAAACTATCCTCACTGAATTCTCTCTCTCTCTCTCTCTCTCTCTCTCTCTCTCTCTCTCTCTCTCTCTCCTGTTTGGGTGTTTTCTGCTTCCCTATCTGCCAAATTGCTGATTCAATCCTCTGCTTTTCCAAGTTGACTGTTGATTCTCTCTCACGTATTCTTTATATCCGTTATTGTAGTCTTGTGGTTCTTTTTATGTTTTCTATCTCCAATTTATCTTTTCTATCTCTTTGTTGAAGTTCTTCTTGACACTATTGAGCATTCTTATAACTAGTGTTTTGAACTCTGTCTCTGATAGATTACTTGTCTCCATGTTGTTTAGTTCTTTTTCTGGAGCTTTATTTTGTTCTTTCATTTGGGACATATTTCCTTCCAATTTTGGCTGCCTCCCTGTGTTTGTTTGTATGTATTAGGTAGGGCTGCTATGTATCCCAGTCTTAGTAGTGTGGCCTTATCTAATAAGTGTCTTTTAGGGCCCAGTGGTGCAGTCTTTCTATTCCCCTGAGCTGGGTGCTCCAGATGTATTCCTTGGGTGGGTTGTGTGTGCGATCCTATTGTAGTTGAACTTTGGTTCTGTGTGCATCTCAATGGGAGGGATTGACCCTTGGGATCATTGGTTGGAGGGCTGGCCATGACTATAGTGGAGCAATTGTGGTGCAGGGGCTTACTCTAAGCAACTGGATTTACCTTAGCAGGGCACTGGTTCATTCCCAGTCTCTCCTTTGGCCTTTTCCTCCTTGGAGTGGGCCGGATGATACTCTGGCTCAGTCTGAAGCTAGCCACTTGGAAAACCAGCCTTAGTGTCTCTTGGGAGGGGACCCACTCTAGACCAAGTTCAGTCACAGCCTGTGCACTGCCCAGGTCCACCTGGTATGAGCCACAAAGCAATCAGCAGATGGCTGCTTCCCATGCTGTGCTTGGAGGTGTTTTAAGAGGCCATGCCATGAACCAAGGCTGACTGTTGCTAGTGCTAGGCTTAGTGCTGCTCAGACAGAGGTACAGGACATGCCAAAGCCAGATGCTGCTTTTTTGGGTTTTGTGAACCTTTCAGAGATTTTAGGAAAACCTGCATCATGAGCCAAGGCAGGCCATTTGTATGGAAAAGCCATTGGAAGTGGCTTGGGTGGGCCAGCAATTTGGGTGAGGAAGGGTCTCAGAAACACCAGACCTGGGTAAACGAATGGTGTTAGCCACACTGAAGGAGATTCAGGTATGGCGCCTGCCTGCGTCTGCATACTGGGAAGGGGAAGGGCTCAACAAAGAAACAATGTCTTCCACTTACTCCTCCATCTGGGAGAAAGCTGGCCCTCCAGCCCTCTCCCTAAGCCAGACACTTCAGTTCCTCCCGATATGCTCCTGGCTCCCTTCGAATTTCTGCCCCAACACTAGATCTCAGAGAGATTAAGTTTGTCAGCAGGTAAATATGTGTGTGAGCCCTTTAAGAGGAATGCCTGGATTGCGGCTGTCTTCTGTCTCACTTAGCTACAATTTTCACTGGTTTGCAACAAAAAGAAGTTATGGGGACTTCTCTGCCCAGCACTGAAACTCTGTGCTGGGGGCCTAGTATGGGGTGTGGACCCCTGAGTCCTACGTGGGGAGGCTTCCCCAGCCAAAATATCCCTCGCTATTTTTAATGGTCACAGACAGGTATGGGACCAGTCCATTCTGTGTCTCTGCCCCTCCTTTCTGTCTCAAGGTGGCTTCTTCTGTATGTCCTTAGTTGTAGGACTTTGGTTCAGCTACATTTTAGGTGATTTTCAATGATGGTTTTTCTGTAGTTAATTTGTAATGTTGATGTGGTCATTAAAGGAGGTAAGCACAGCGTTTACCTACTCTGCCATCTGACCAGAAGTCTCCCTATGCATTCTTCTTCAAGGGCCCACACATGGACATCACTGATGGACTCACACACTGAGCTCCAGTGTTGGGGCAGCAGCTCAAAAGGCACCAGGGACATACAGACAAGAGTTAACTTCTCTGGCTTCAGAACGAAGGCTGCAGGGACAGCTTTCTCTCAGACGGAAGTTCTGGCAGAGATGATTGTTCTGTTGTTGAGTTCTTCACCCTTCCAGCATATAGATACTGGCAGGCCCAATATTTGAGTATCCATCAACCTGGCTAACACCACTCACTCTGCCCTGGTGATTCCTTGAGACCTTGCCCCACTCAACATGCAGGCTCACCCAAGCTTCTTCCAGTGGCTTTTCAATACAAACAGCCTATCTTGGCTCATGCTTCAGACTTTCCTAAAACCTCACAAAGGTTCACAAATCCCAGACAAGCACCATGTGGCCTAAGCATGCCCCTTACCTCTTGCTAAACAGTCCCAAGTCTGGCATTAGTGGCAGCCAACCTCAGTGCACAGCTTAGCCTCTCCGAGGCACCTCCAAGCTCAGTGCAGGTGGAAGACATTTGCATACCACTTTGTGGTTCATTCCCTGTAGCCCCAGAGTGGGCACAGGTGGAAGCTAAACTTGGCCTATGGCATGGCCCCTACCAGGTGGCCCTGGGGCTAATAATCCTGATGGCCTGCTTCAGACCAGGCTGGAGCATCACCTCGGTACCTCCACAGATGAAAAAACCAAAGGACAGACTGGAAAAACACCAGAGCTTACTGAAGTGAATATTGCTCTGTGGTCATTCCTTGCACAACAGATCCTCCACTGTAGTCATGGCCATTCTTCATCACCTATCAGTCTAAGGGTCATTTCCTCCCATTGATGTGGAAAGCAATCAATACCAACTACAACAGGAGGGCTCACACAACCCACAAAAGATATACACCTGGAGCACCTGGTTCTAGTAACTGGGAAGATGGCACCAGAGGGTCCCATGAAACAACTACTACATAAGGCAAGTCTACTAAAACTGGGAGACATAGCAGCCCTACCTGATACATAGAAACAAACACAGAGGGGCAGCCAAAATGGGGAGATAAAGAAACATGTCCCAAATGAAACAACAGATAAAAGCTCTAGAATATAGACACAAGCAATATTCCAGATGCAGAGTTCAAAACACTGATCATAAGCATGCTCAATGATCTCAGGAAGCACTTCAACAGAGAGATACAAAAAATATAAATGGAGATATGATGTCTGACAATTAAGTTCATTAACTCATCCTAGAAAAAGTGCTACATACCTTATTGATGAATATCACTATGGTCACTTTTGAAGTACTCCCCTTGGGAAGCTATGCACCAATGCCAGTGCCTAGTCCACCTTCCAAGCAGTTTTGGAACTCTTTTTATGGAATGGCCATCAGAGATGTTGTCATTATTACTCTTGATGTCCTGAATGCCATCAAAATGTCTTCCTTTCAACATTTCCTTCACCTTATGGTAAAGAAAGATGTCATTGGGGGCCAGATCAGATGAGTAGGGAAGGTGTCCCAACACTGTTATTTGTTTACTGACTAAAAACTCCCTCACAGACAGTGTCGTGTGAGCTGGTGCATTGCCGTGATGCAAGAGCCATGAATTGTTGGTGAAAAGTTCAGATCATTTAACTTTTTCATGCAGCGTTTTCAGCACTTCCAAACAGTAAACGTGGTTAACTATTTGTCCAGTTGGTACAAATTCATAATGAATAATCCCTCTGATATCAAAAAAGTTTAAGAACATGTTTGCAACAAGTTCGTGTACTTAATTGTCACACGTCATGGAAAAAATAAAAAGGAACCGGTCAGAGATGAAGAATACAATTACAATTACTGAAATGAGAAATACATTAGAGAGAATCAACGGTAAATTACATGAAACAGAGGATCAAGTTAGAGATTTGGAAGATAAGGTAGCAGAAAACACCTAATCAAAGGAGCAAAAAGAAAAAAAATAGAATCTGAAAAAGAAAATAAGGATAGTTTAAGGGACCTCTGGGACAGCATCAAGCATACCAGCACTGACATTATGGGTGTACCAGAAGGAGAGAGAGAGAGAGCAAGGAATTGAAAACCTATTTTTAAGAAATAATGATGGAAAACTTCCCTAACCTGGTGAAGGAAATAAACATATATACTCAGGTAGTACAGAGAGTCCCAAAGAACATGAACCCAAAGAGGCTCACGTGAAGACCCATCATAATTAAATTGCCAAAAGGTAAAGACAAAAAGATAATCTCTAAAGCAGAAAGAGAAAAGTTAGTTACCTTCAAGGAGCCTCCCATAAGATAATCAGCTGATTTCTCAACAGAAACTTTGCAGGCCAGAAAGGATTGGCAGGAAATATTCAAAGCAAGCACCTACAACTAAGGTTACTCTACCCATAGAATTTATTACAAATTTTGCACTCCAAATTCACTCTTTTGTAAATCAAATTCACCTTTTTGCAAATCAAATTCATCCTTTTGCAGATCAAATTTTTCCACAAGAATGTTTTCTTAATCTTTGTAATAAAAATATACCAAATGTTAAGTTATTGATAAAATTAAATATTTTATTGCAGGTGTTTAACAATAAATGTAAAATACTTATATTTAACATCAGAAATACTTATATACTTATAGCTTCATTTATGTTTAATGGTTCTCCTGCCACTGCTCGTGGTAATTTCATATACATATTCATAAAATAATTATGACAATTTGTAGGAGTAATAGTTGCAACTGAATGATTAATAACATCTACTAAGTGTTCATGGTTTGATGGATAAGCCAAAATATTTCTTGTGCAGAACTTAATTTTTGAAAAACGAAGGCACAATCAAACGTTGATTCACCAGCTCATGTGACCATGTCAAAGGTTAGAGGACAAGGTTAGGGTTCCTTTTTCTCATACCATTCCCTAAATGTTTATTGCTGCAATTAAAGAAACATTTTGTCCTCTAACCTTTGACATGGTCACATGAGCTGGTGAATCAACGTTTGATTGTGCCTTCGTTTTTCAAAAAATTAAGTTCTGCACAAGAAATATTTTGGCTTATCCATCAAACCATGAACACTTAGTAGATGTTATTAATTTATAGATGATGTAATACAGAATTGTACACCTGAAATCTATGTAATTTTACTAACAATTGTCACCCCAATAAATTTAATTAAAAAAAAACAAAAAACATTTAGGGAATGGGGTGACATGAAGTAATTGCACATTCTACGGTTACTTCAAATATTTTTTTGTGTGTGAGTTTCTTCAGAGATTATTGCAAAAATTGGATAAAAATAATCTGGAGGAAGTGTGGATTGTTTTGGACAATGTAAGCCTCCACAAAACCCAGGAAGTACGTGATCTTGTTGGTCAGACAAGACACACTTTATTATTTCTATCACCATACTCTCCAATGAAGAACCCCATTGAAGAAGTTTTTTCAAAAATAAGTTCTGTGCAAGAAATATTTTGGCTGATCCATCAAACCATGAACAATTAGTAGAGGTTATTAATCATTCAGTTGCAACTATTACTGCTACAGATTGCCATAATTATTTTATGAATAAGTATATGAAATTATCATGAGCAGTGGCAGGAGAACCATTATACATACATGAAACTATAAGTAAATAAGTATTTCTGATGTTAAATATAAATATTTTGTTTATTATTAAATACATGCAATAAAATGTTTAATTTTAACAATAATTTAACATTGGATTTATTTTTATTACAAAGATTAAGAAAACATTTTTGGAAAAATTTGATCTGCAAAAGGATGAATTTGATTTGCAAAAGTGTGAATTTGGAGTGCAAAACCTGTGTTTAGCATCAAAGGACAGATGAAGACCTTTCCAGACAAGAATAAGCTATAGTAGTTCATCACCACCAAGCCAATATTACAGGAAATGTTAAAGGGTTTTTTTTAAGAAGAAGAAATAATAAAGATAAAAATGTGAATAATAAAATGGCAATAACTACATATCTATCAAAATTACTTTAAATGTAAATGGGTGAAATTCTCCAATCAATAGACATTGGGTGACTGAATGGAGAAGAAAACAAGACACTTACATATGTTACCTACAAAAGAATCACTTCAGATAGAAAAACACACAGAGACTGAAACTAAAGGAATGGGAAAAGATATTTCATAAAATTGACTCTGGGTGGTGAAAACACAATGTTATATATAAATGATGTATTACAGAATTGTGCACTTGAAACCTATGTAACTTTATTAACCATTGTCACCCCAACAAACTTTAATTAAAAATAAAAATGAAAATTAAATAAAAATCTGGGGTAGCAATAGTTACACCAGACAAAATAGACTTTAAAACAAAAGCTATAATTAGAGACAAAGAATATCTAGTAATTCCACTTCTGGGCACTTATCCAAAAAAACTCAAAATCCTACTTTGCAGAGACTGGTGCATCCATATGTTCATTGAAGCATTATTTACAATAGTCAACATAAGGAGGCAACCTGGGTGTCCAAAAATGGATGAATGGATAAAGAATATGTGATACATACATACAGTGGAGTATTAGCCACAGAAAGGAACAAAATCTTTCCATCTGCAACAACATGGATGGACCTAGAGTGTATTGTGCTAGGTGGAGTAAGTGAGACAGTGAAAGACAAATGCCATATGATTTCACTTATATGTGGAATCTGAAGAACAGAATAAAAACAAGTAAAACAGAATCACACTCATAGATGCAGAGAACAAACTGATGGCTGCCAGTGGTGAAAATGTGGGAAGCTGGGTGAAAAAGGTGAAGGGATTAAGAAATACAAACTGGCATTTACAAAACAGTCACAGGGATATAAAATACATCATAGAGAACACAGTCAATAATGTTGCAACAACTATGTATAGTGCCAGGAGTGTATTAGACTAATTGGGGAATCACTTTGTAAATTATATAAGTGTCAAACCACTATGTTGTACACTTGAAACTAATATAAAATAATATTGAATGTCAACTGTAACTGAAAAAAGTAAATAATTAGAAAAAAAAGTTGGGCCAAAAAACGTTCATGGATTAAAGCAGGGTTTGTCAAACTGCTCAGAAAAACCTAGGGTTATTCAGAGTATCCGCAAAGAGGAAAGTGAAAGCAGAAAATGTAGCTCCATGTCTCTTCCTGAAAAGAGTATCTTTTGTCTGTTGAACGTATTATACTCAAGAGATTTCTTTTCTATAAAATGTTCCTGGGATTTAAACAAGGAACTTCAGTAAATCTCACTGTAACAAGTCTAACTAACATCCATTATATCATACAGTTACAAAAAAAGAAAAAAATGTTTTTTTCTTGTGAGGAGAACTTTTACGATATACTCTCTTAATGACTTTCAAATACTATATAACAGTGTTAACTGTAGTCATCATGTTGTAGATTACATCCCTATACTTATTTTTCTTATAACTGGAAGTTTGTACCTTTGACCACTTTTCCTCCAATTCTCCATCTTTCCACCCCCGACTTCTAAGTGATTTTCAAAGCAGTGAACCTGAAAAAAAAAAGTCATAAAAAGTATACCCTATTAATGCATTGAAACTTTAAGATCGAGAAGTATCATACCAAAAGGATTTGACTCAATAAATTGAGGTCATAATCAGCGCTCTATCATATTACTTAAACAGTATTAAAATTAGGACTGTTTGATTTCATTAAAGAAATATGTCTTTCTGTTCCCTTGAGAATCTTAGTGGTAAGAAGGTCAAAATGATCAGTTCTTCACAAATATGAAAATTGACTTCATGAAAAAAACTAACCTTCCTCTTATATCTTTTCTCAATATATGTTTGGATAAATTAATAACCAAATCTTGAAAACTTTGTTTTTTTTCTATGGGTAGTCGTACTTTGAGAAGAAACTAGCAGTTCTTGGTAAAACATCAATTTATTGCAAAATATTTCAAACTCTGTTCTCATGCTGCTAACCATCAAGGTCTCTACTGGCAACATGTGGCTATTAAGCACTTGAAATGTGGTTAGTTCAAATTGAGATGTGCTATAATTGTAGAAAACACATTATATCTTGAAGACTTAATCCAAAAATGTAAATATATCATTCATCATATTTATATTGTTGACTTATTAAAGCTAATATTTTTCACACATTGAATTAATTAAATAAACCACTAAAATTATTGCACATATTTCTTCTTACTTTTTTAACATGGCTATCAGAAAATTTAAAATCACCTATGTATCTCATATTTTACATTTCCACAGGACAGTGCTGCTCTAAAAGTTTCTCCAAAGCAGGGATAAATTGTTGAAAGGAAACAAAAGACAGGTTTGGAGGCCTACTCTTCTACTTCAACAAGAACAGATCTGAATTAATTTGTTATACATAGCTGGTTCCTGCTTAAGTCTTTGTTTAAGAAAAGGTTGCTAAAAATAAAAAAGATCCTTGTTATTAATTACATAAAAATGTTCATATTTAGGAATGAAAGAAACTGTCTTAGACAGTTCTCATAATCTTTTTTTTTTTTTTTTTTTTTTTGGTCCTTTGTTTCACCTCTGCCTGGGATTTGATTCAATGAGTACACATTTAGGTTTGCCTGGGAGAGTTGATAAAACTGTTGTCTCATTTTAATTATTAATATCACTCACTTTCACTCTCACAAGTGTTCTAGTTTGGACTATAAGTTATAGGTTACCTGGGCTCTGACCAACTTTTTCAGGTGCAACCTCAGAGTCCCTGGTACCCTGCCATAACAGTGTGCCTCTTGCTTCCTGCCCCAGGGTTTCCGGTTAACACTGCCATAAACACTGTCATGGGAATCAGTGCCCTTGCTCATATATGGGCAACTTAGAAATACAAAACAATTAAAGCCACATGAGTAAACCTTTGACCAATGGGAGGAGCAAGTAAACAAATTATTCCTTCTGTTTTCTCCCCATGCCCTTCGCCTCTATATATAGTTTGTATAACATGGGGTGGGAGCACAGGTAATCATTTCCAAGAATTAGGTAATCACATTTAGCAGTAGAGGTCAATAGCACCTCTTCATATTAGCTGTTCCTAATTTCCTGATTTTTCTGTCTTTGTTCCTCACTCCTGCTCCCTAAGATGGGACTCTCTAATAAAACAATAGCATTGAAGCCTTCTCCATCAGGTCTGCTTTCTGGTGAACACACACAAAAATAGAGCCTCATCCTAAAAAGCTTAAATCTGCCAGGCTCTGCCAGTTTCCCTGTGTCAACAGCCACCATATACATTTTTTTGGCCCTTGGTTGAAAGCTCACATACATGGACACTAATCCTAAGTTTAGGCAAAAGAGTTTTAGGGAGCTTTATTTCAGAAGGAATCAGCATTAAAAAATCCTGTATTGATTCAAGCCTGGTTTTGATAACTGAGCTTCCTCCTCACATTTTTTTTCCCCAAAGATACAGTCACCATCTTGTACCTCATTTCTAAGAACCAGATCTATTTCCATATTCCTTTATTCTATACCCCAGACATTCCCATGTGAACGAATACCAACAACAAATATATTCTGTTCTCATTTTTTTACAGATACTGCATTCTGTACGTAGATCAACTTTTAGGTTCTACCTCTTTTCTTCTGTGATTTCATCTACTCCCATAGTTATCAATGCCATGAAAGATAGCAAACAAACTGGGGCAAGACTGTAATTGAGAAAATTCAAAGGACAATCAGGAATAAAACACATTCTCCTGCATCCTCGCCCATTGCTCTTTCTACTTAAATATTTGGGAAATACATAACTGCATGAATGTGCATGCACACACACACACAGATACACATACACAGAACTAATCTTTCAGTAAGTCATCGTAATATGAAGCTACTGAAGGTACCAAACACAAAAAGTGTACACCTTAAAGATCTTAAAAGAAACAAATCTCTAACAGTAAGTCATTTGACTTCCTGGCATACAGTGAAAAGGAAAAATAAAATAAAAAGTAGTCTGTAGCCTCCATTACTGACAAACATGTTCTTTCATCCAGGAAGTGCTAAAATACTGAGTTTCTCTCCATGAAATTTCTAGACCAAGGTTTTATCCAACTTTAATGTATATAAGACATATTTGTGGAGAATAACAGAAATATCGGTCCTTAAGGATATTATTGTACATGGCTGGGTCCTGTTTGCCTTACCTCTAATTTTTCATTTATGTGAATGAAAAACAGCCTTATTATTTAGACCAATTTGAGCTGAATTTTCTATTACTTGTTTCCTAAATAAAGTGCCTATAATAAACTGCCAACTATACGTAATACTGAAACAGGGAACAAATTCCCATTAGAACTGGCTTTCGTATATACAAGCAATGAAGATGCCTTTTATCACTCCTGTTATTTGACATGATTCTAGAAGTTCTAGCTAAAGATTAATAGATATAACTTTTAGAAAAGAAGCATCAAACACATTATTTACAAATAAAATAATTTTATGCTTTGAAAACCCAGTAAAATAACTAAAAATGTCCTGGAATTATAAATACTCTGAAATGTGGCCAGGAAAAGAGATACATTTATAAATATCATTATAATTCATGTATGTCAACAATAAACATGTTGAAGCCATAATGGAATAAAAATTCCATTAGTAACAGCAGCAATTTATCAAAAAATTTTTAATATGTAATGTCTGCAAGTATATTTTTAAAAATAATAAAAAACATCTACAAAATATGAAAGAAGGATTTTAGTTGCCCAGTTTAATTTCCAGTGTGATTCTTTATTCTTCCTACTTCCCCAAAACTTCTGAGGAAAAATAATGTACAGTTAACCTTGGAATAATACGGGGGTTTGCGATAAGTTACCAATCCCCACACAGTCAAAAATCTATGTATAAATTTGATTCCCCAAAAACTTAATGACTAATAGCCTACTGTTGACCAGAAGCCTTATCGATAACATAAATAGCTGATTAACATATATTATATATATTATATGCTGTAGTCTTATAATAAGTTAAGCTAGAGGAAAATGTTAAGAAGATCATAAGGACGAGAAAATACATTTACAGTATTCACTGAAAAAAAATCCATGTATAAGTGGACCCATGCAGTCAAACCCATGTTGTTCAAGGGTTAACTGTACTTACTATATCAGGTGAGGGGTATGTTAATTAACTTGGTTGTTGTAATAATTTCACAATGCAAATGTATATCAAATCATAACATTGTATACTTTAAATATATGTAATTTTACTTGTTAATGATACCTCAATAAAGCTGTGAAAAAATATTAACAGCAAGGACTTTATTGGAACACAATGATAGCAATTGGAGATTTTGGCATGAGTGAACAGTTTAAAAGCTCAGGCTTCTTTGTGGCATGTTGTATATTGCTTTCTTTACTTATCTTTTTTGTTTCTATTTTAAAATCACATTCTGTGGGCTGCCACAATGAATCAGGCCTGAGGCTACTTCCGTGTTTGGTGACATTCACCTTCTTCAGATAGGCCAAACTGAAACCAGGGTGAGTTCAAGAGGTTAAGGGGCATCTTCTAGGCCCCTTAGAACAGCTAGCTCAGTCTAGGAAAAGGAGTCTTCAACAGCTATCATGTTTTGCAACTCAGTGCAATCCTGGGATATACATAAGGGGAAATGTCCAAAGCATTAGAGCAAGTTTAATCAATATACTATACTAATATTGACATTTTTTCCTTGCTGAGACTTGGGCATGGTTAGATTGGCTACAGCAATTATAGATAGCTAGTAAAGGATTTACATATAACAAAGTGACTTTGATTCAAACTGAAAAACTCAAATCTTGAATATATACCAATGTAATATTTTGTGTTTCTGTAGTTTTGGTCACAGGAGCAATGCCACACTCTGGTTAGTGGCAAGCTCTTTTCCGTTAAAGAGGATTGGCTAATCCTGGAGGATGAAATGAAATAAGCCTTTCAACTGATTGGAAGGATGTCCTCAACTCTCAGATCCTAGACTTCAAGGTAGCAATGATGAGGTGTCTCTGATCATGTGCAATCATGGATGATGTAAATGTCATTCCTGAGTGCAGAATTTTTGATATGAGTATCAGTGGAAGCAGCAAAATCAGTGCAAGGGCCAGCAGTATAAAGAAGTAGAGTGTGTGTGGAGTAGCCAATATCTTGGGGAATAGCTGCAGAGAAATCCAGTTTTGTGGAGTTATATCTGAGTTCTGACCATATTGGCAAGCTATAAGAGATACTAGTGCTTACCTTCGCCAGGAAGGTAAATATGCTGATGTTGGCATCAATAGTGGCCACTTGTAATGATATCTGTGTCCAGTAAAATAAAGATATCTAGGGTTAAGACTAGTAGAAGATTCCGGGAAGAACAAGATAAATTTTTAAAAGATGGGGCAGAAATACCTGAAAATCCTATTCAGAACACACAGGTGTAAATTCTCATAAGTAAGTGGTTTGAGGAAGTGGGATGGAGGGGTGCTATGGACTAAATTGTGCTCCCCCAATTCATATGCTGAAACCATAACCCCTAAAGTGATTTTATTTAGAGATAGGCTTTTAATCCGGTAATTAAGGTTAAAGGAGGTTGTAAGCAGGGTCCTCATAAGAAGGATTAGTGTCCTTATATGAAAATAAACCGAAGAGTTCTCTCTCTCTCTCTCTCTCTCTCTCTCTCTCTCTCTCTCTCTCTCTCTCTCTCTCTCTCCCCTCCCCTCTCCACCATGTGAGGACACAACAAAAATGCAGCATCTACAAGCTGGATGCAGCATCTACAAGATGGGAAGAGAGATTTCACCAGAAACCAAATTAGCCAGCACCAGGATCTTAGACTTTCAAGACTCCAGACTGTGAGAAATAAATTTCTGTTATTTAAGCTACTCAGCCTGTGTTATTTTGTTCTGGCTTTCTGAGCAGACTAACACAGAGTTTGGTACCAAGAAGTGGAGTGCTGCTGTAACAAATACCTAAAAATGTGGACATGACGTTGGGACAGAGGCTGGAGGAGTTTTAAGGTGCATACTAGGACAAGCCTGGATTGCCATGAAGGGACTCAATAGAAATATGGATGTCAAAGGTGATTCTGCTGAGAGCTCAGAAAGAAAAGAGGACGGCTTATAGAGAAAGTCTCCATCTTCTTAAAGAAGACGTAAATAATCATGAAAAAATTGTTGGTGGAAATATGGACATTAAAGGTCGTTCCGGTGAAGTCTTAGATGGAAATGAGGAACAGGTTATTAGAAACTGTTATATAGTGACAAAGCATTAGGTTGAATTGTGTTCTAATGTTTGGTGGAAAGCAGAAGTTTCGAGGGATGAAATTGGATATTCAGCAGATGAGATTTCTACATGAAGTGTTGAAGGTGTGGTCTTGCTTCTTATAGTAAAATATAAGAAGAGAGAAATAAATTGAAGGAGTTGTCAAGCTAAAAGGAACCAGAACTTGAAGATTTGGAAAATTCTCAGCCTATCCATACAGTAAAAAATTGAGAAAGCTTGTTCTGAAGAGAACATTAATGATGTAGCTGAACAACCATTTGATAAGGAGATTAGTATGAGTGTGAACCTCAGACTTAATTATTCATCATAGCAGAAGCCAATGACAGACATGAAATCATACCAGAAGAAATACTGTGAGCTGGGACTACAGGGAACAGAAAAAGAGACCAAATGATGTAAGCCTTTCTGTTGTGATTATATATATATATATATATATATATATATATATATATATATATATATAGTGATATATATATATAATGAATATATATATAGTGCATATATATATATAGTGAATATATATATATATAATGAATATATATATAGTGAATATATATATATATAGTGAATATATATATATATATATATATATATATATATATATATATATATAGTGAATATATATATATAGTGAATGCTGCTGCCAGTACCATCCAATGGAAAGGCAGGGTTCTTCAATACGGGAAGCTGTACACCAAACCTTAGTAACAGTGTGTGACAAGTTTCAACTTGTTCTCCGTGCAGTCAGTCAGGTGTGAGCTACGGTTGAGAGGTGTGTTTTAAAGTGTGTCATAAATCATCCTCCATTATGACAATGCTCAGTGTCACACATCACTTCTGGTATATGGCAATTTCGGTCAAATACAGACATTACGGTGTGTCCTCATCCACCTTATTCACCAGATCTGGCACCGTGCGACTTCTGGCTCTTCCCCAAAGTCCAATGTTTCAGGACATCAAGACAGCCGTGACAACACAACTAAAGACACTCATGAAAGAGGACTTCTAGAACGGCTTCAGAAAGTGGCAAAAACAATGGGATAAGTGTGTTCTAAGTGAGGGGGAGTACTTTGAGGGGTATTGATGGCAATGTGTCTTTTACTGTAATAAATCTTTTTATTTTATCATTCACCATATTTGTTTGATCACACCTCGTAAGGGAATGGATCAAAATATTGACAGCAGTTTTCTATGGTATTGGGTTTATGAGTGGCAGTGTAGAGATGAAGAGTGTGCGTTCTCAAGCTAGACTTCTTGGGTTTGAATCCTGTCTCACACTTACAAGTATGACACCCTAGGAATAAGACTTAAGTTTTCTGTACCTTTGTTTGTTCATTTGTAAAATGGGAATAACAATAACATCTTCTTTCTCTGGCTGTCATATGAATTAAATGAAATAATCCATGGGGAAAAAATGCAGAGTATCTGACCCATAGTAAATCCTCAGCCACTGTTACACTGTTAGCTAGTACTTTCTTCAAAAATTTCAGTTTTCCACAATACACCTATATTTGTTTATTATCAGAAAATGTTTTATTAAAAGATATATAACACTATTGAATATATACACATATATGGTTTATTTATTTTGTATACCTTGCAATTTTGGATTTGGATAAGGTTTGAGATAAGAACATGCTATTAGCGTTTATTTTGTAATCCAGCTAATCTGGATTCTAGACAAAGAATGTGTGTACAATCTACATTTTAATGTCCATAGCTGTGGCATTCTGTTTCTGACAGCAATTAACTCTGGGGTTTTATGCATGTTATCTAACCCCTCTGTGAAAATTGAGAATAATACAGAGCATCTGTGGTTGTGGTGATTATTAAGTTAGATAAACTTGAAAGGCTCCTCCCTGCATAGTGAGTGGCATACAATAGCCACTCAATCAATGTTAGTTTCCATCACCTGCCACTTAACTTTTAACAGGTTAGACCAAGTAGTCTGGCATGTACTACATTCCAGTACAGTTGTTTTCCAATATAGGAATCAAGTCCAGGCCACTAAGTTGAACTTTTTGCCAATGTTTTTGTATAGAAAATTCCCAGGTATACTTATCATGTTTCCCTGAAAATAAGACCTAGCCAGATAATCAGCTCTAAGGTGTCTTTTGGAGCAAAAATTAATATAAGATTCAGTCTTATTTTATTACAATATAATATCGGTCTTTATCATATCATGTCATATCATATCATATCATATCATATCATATCATATCATATCATATCATATCATATAATGTCATATATCATATCATATCATAATATAATAATATAATGTAATGTAATGTAATATAATACAAAACCGGGTCTTATATTAATTTTTGCTCCAAAATATGCATTAGAGCTGATTGTCCAGCTAGGTCTTATTTTTTGGGGAAAATGGTAGGTTGTGTAGCCAAAACACAGTTGTATTAACTTTTGGGTATTTTTGCAATAACCACGGTACAATCTGTAAGACAAGTCTTCAATGTCAGTTTTCTATATGGTACACAAATGACTTGATTATTTTAGGAAGCTTCTCTAAGGAATACCTAATCCTTACTGAAATTAAAACCATGTACAGTCTAAAATTCCATTATCTGTACAATTTGATCAGCCAGAAGATGTGAGTTAGGGAGATCTTTTAACATCAGTGCTTCCATAGAGACGACATATTATCATCTGAGGTATAAAGTGGCAGACAACTGTTCATAGAATAGCAATTTATTTTTGCCTAAAATACTCAGGTACTGTGACTATGGTGGCATAATTAACATTGTGGTTTACCCTGTGAAGAATCTCCAAAGACACTTGTAATTAATATGTGAACACAAAGCAATTGTGGGATATCTTGAGTTTTTAATGCTAGCAAGGGCTTCTTTTGTCAAAAGCTGTTTATTTCTAGTTTGTGCATGTAATTGCCCTTGAGTCAGTAGCAATGGGTGTTTCAATGCCATCTGGCAGTTTGTGGATAGGCACATCTCCAAACTCATAAGGTAAAATATCAGTTGTGAAAAACAGAGGTTTATGTTCTCTGTAATGTACTAGCACAGGCTCTGAAGTCAATAACTGTTTGCTAGTCTCAAAAAGAACTTAAAACTGGAAATTCAGCACCATAGAATATCAGCCAGCCCTACTCCCACAATCCAAGCAGGTGATACACTTCAGCAGAAGTTGTCTTTTATGAAATAAAAATTGATATATTGAATAATGCCAGCAACCCTCTTGAAGCCTGCCCATTCTTAAAGACAGCTTAAAAACTTAAAAGGTTTTGGAGTAGTCATCTTACAAATTCTATTAAGTGAACATTAGAAGCACTGATACAGTAAATTTCCCGTGATGTTTAATGAATTACCTAATCTCCCTGAATCTCAATATTCTCATCTGTTAAATGGTAATAGTCCCCAGGTTTCTTAGTCACCAAGTTTGTTCCAAGGACTAAATACGTTCACATCTCCTGTTCACTAGTTTTTCTATTTCAAACTTCTACACTCAGAACGTCACTAAAACAGCAACTGTCAAGGTTAAAAATGACTTCCATATTACCCTCCCAGCAGCATTAAACCAAGCAGATCATACCCTCCTGAAGCATTTTCCTCTCTTTACTTCTGAGACACCACGTCTTCTTTACTGTCTACTGAGTTCCTTGACCCTTCTCAGGCTCCTTTTGGAACTCAGACTTCTCCCTACAATCTTGAAACCTGGTGTGTCTGAGAACTCATTCTTGGGGTCTTTCTCTTTCATTTTCCTCTGTTTTCTCTATACTCCACTCTTCTTTTTCCTGTATAATCATTTCCTAAGTAATTTAATTTTACAACATGCCTTTAAATAATACTCATATTTAGATGATTTCCAAATTTAATTCTACAACACAGACCTCGATCCTGAGTCCATATTTTTATTTTACAATTTCTTTGACATTGATACTCAGATATTCAATAGACATCCAAAGTTAATGTGTCAAAAAAAAACCACAAAAAACCTTCCTGATTTTCATCCAAAATAACTTGCTGCTCATTCACTTATCCTCAGTTTACTAAATGTTCTACAGTAAATTTTAGTTCCATAAACTGAAAACTAGATTTCATCATTAATGTTTCCTTTCCTTTATTCTCCAAATCTAAGTAAAGCATTCCCAAATATTATGGTTTTATTTCTAAAACAAGTCCCCCAAAAGTTCCCTTCTCACTATTTCTAGAACTACCATTATGATCCAATACAACATCTACTATGACACTGAACTAATTCAACAGCTTCCTAAAAGGGCTCCCTGATTCCATTTTTGACCCTCACTATCTATTCTCCCCACAATGAATAGAAGAAGAAAAATTAAAGTTTTTTTTTAAAATATATTTTTTATTTTTTTAAATTACAGTTGACTTACTATATATATATATATATATATATATATATATATATATATATATATATATATATATTAGTTTCAGGTATACAAAATAGTGAGGCTAAATTTATATAATTTACGAAGTGATCACCCTGACAAATCTAGTACCCATCTGACACCATACATAGTTATTGCAAAATTACTGAGCATATTCCTTATGCTATACTTCACATTCCCGTGACTCTTTTTTAACTACCAATTTGTACTGCTTAACACCTTGCCTCTTTTTATCCAGGCCTCCAGCAACCCTCCCATCTGGCAACCATCATATTGTTTTCTGTACAAGTTTTGTTTGTTTCTTTGTTCTTTTATTTTGTTCTTTACATTCCACATATAAGTGAAATCATATGGCATATATCTTTCTCTGTCTCACATACCCCACTCAACCTCTATGACCTCTATGACCATCCATGATGTTGTAGATGTTGTAGATAGCAATCTTTGGTTTTTATGGCTGAGTAATATTCCACTGTAAATACATACCACCTCTTCTTTATTCATTCAACCATTGATGGACACCCAGGATACTTGCATAGCTTGGCTAGTGTAAACAATCATGCATGAACATATGGATTCATATGTCTTTTTGAATTGGTGTTTTGGATTTCTTTGGATAAATACCCAGAAGTGGAATTACTGGGTCCTTCTGTGTCTCCTATTATAACTTTTGTTTTGAAGATTATTTTTTCTGGTATAGGTATTGCTACCCCAACTTTTTTCTTCATTCCCATTTTGATGAAATATCTTGTTACATTCCTTTACTTTCAGTCTGTGTGTGTCTTTTGATCTGAAGTGAGTCTCTTGTAGGCAGCATATATACAGGTCCTGTTTTCTTATCTATCAGCCACCCTATATCTTTTGATTGGAGCATTTAATCCATTTTCACTCAAAAGTAATCATTGATAGTTATGCAGTTATTGCTATGTTATTATGAATATATATATATATATATATATATATATATATATATTTCTTCTTTTTATTTTATTTTTTAAAGTTTATTGAGAGGATGGACCTTGGGTTCAAAGATCATTTTATGAATATTGACTCCAAAGGCAAGGGAAGTAAAAGCTGAAATAAATGAATGGGACTATACCAAACTAAAAAGCTTCTGCACAGCAATAGAAACCATCGACAAAATAAAGAGGCCACCAACCGAATGGGAGAAGATTTTTGCTAACAATGCCTCCAATAAGGAGCTAATATCCAAAATATTTTCTTCTTCTTAAAGAAGTTTTTTTTTTTTTTTTTTTTTTTTTTTAACAATTCTTGTAATACTGGTTTGGTTGTGATGAACTCCTTTAGCATTTTCTAGTCAGGAAAGCTCTATATCTTTCTTTCAATTCTAAATTACAGCTTTGCTAGGAAAGATCCAAGATGGTGGCTTAGGTAAGCACTATGGCTACTCTCTGCCAGGATCACATCAAAATTGCAACTAAATAATAGAAGAATCAACTTCAAGAATCATCTGAAGACTACCTGAACAGAAACCCTATAACAAAAGATATAAAGAAAAGGTCACATTAAGACCGGTAGGAGGGGTGGAGACATGGAACTAACTGATTCAAACTTAAAAGTAGTGATTGAACACCAGGAGACACTCCTTGGTGGTGGAAGTCCCTCATGAAAAGAGAAGGGTCCCAGCCCCACACTGGGCTCCCCAACTGAGGGGTCCTGTACTGAGAAGAGCAGTTCCACAACATTTGCTGTGAAAACGGTGAGGACTTTGTCCATCCCAGTGACAGAAAAGGCAGCTGGAAAACAAGACGTCCTCTTAAAGGGCTTTCAAATAGACTCAATTGCTTGCAAACACACCTGGGCTCTGGTTCAGGGGCACTAACTCAAGATGAAGCAGAGACATATGGGAAAATACTGAATTGTGTGGCTATAGGGTGAGGGCTTTTTGCCTATATGAAGCCTGCCTCACATGTAGCCTACAGGAGAGCAACATCTTTTCTATGTTTAATCCTCCCCCAAAGGGCCAAATCTGAGAATGCATTGGTCTGGTAAAATCTGCATGTGCACATATTAGTGATGCCCTGGGTTCCTGCCCTGTCCTAAGCTACCCAAGGCACAATACTAGTGGTAGCCAGCCTTGGTTCACAACAAGGCCACCCACACACAACTTCAGGTACAACGAAGGCAGCAACTAACCACATAGAGCTTTGTGGTTCCTACCAGGTAGCCCTGGGCCAGTCAAAGGCAAGGCTGAAATTGGCCTGCACAGAAGCCTCCCAAGAGTCATCAGAAAAAGCACACCCAGAGGCCAGCTTCAGACCACACTGAGCACTACCTGATTAGACCCACCAGTGGCATACCCACAAAATTGGCTCAATAGGCAAAAAGGCCCATCAGGGTGATTCTGCTCTGAGAGGTCAGCCCCCAAACAGAAGCTCATACATTGTAGGCATAGCCATTCTGTATAACCAGTAAGCCTGGGAGTCAATCACACCCACTGATGTGCCAAAAGCAATCAAGGCTCAACTATAACATGAGAATACAAGAAACACACATTAGGGACATTCCCAAAACACATGTAAAGGTGATCATCAAGACTGCACCACTGGACCATACAAGACACATATGAGTGCTAAATAAGGAATCCTGGAAAAAACTGAGAGACATAAGAAACCTACCTAATATTAGGTTGGTATAAAAGTCATTGCGGTTTTGGCAATTGTTTTTAACCTTTTAAACCACAATTACTTTCGTACTGACATAGACAGAAACAGACTTAGGCAGTCACAATGAAGAAACAAATAAATAGATCCCAAATAAAAGAACAAAAGAAACCTCCAGTAAAATAACTAAATGAAATGGAGACAACAAAACTACCAGGGACACAGTTTAAAAAACTGGCTATAAGAATGCTTAAAGAACTTAGTGAGAACTTCAACAAAGACATAGTGAGGATAAAGAAGGACATAGAAACCATAAAAAAGAATCAGTCAGAAATAAAAAAAAAAAAAAAAACACCATAACTAAAATGAAAAATCCACTAGAAGGAATCAACCACAGAGTAGATGAAGCACAGGATCAAATCAGCAGTTTAGACAACAAGGTAGCGGAAAACACCCAATTGGAGCAAGAAAAATAAAAGAGAAAAAAAAACTGAAGATAAAATAAGGGACCTCTGGGACAACATCAAGCATAAGAACACTCTCATAGGAATATGAGAAGAAGAAGAGAGATCAAGGGATTAAGAACCTATTTGAAGAAATAATGACTGAAAACTTCCCTAATGTGGTAAAGGAAATAGACATAGAAGCCCAGGAAGTACAGAGTGTCCTAAATAAGATGAATCCAAACAGGCCCACTCCAAGACACATTATAATTAAAATGGCAAAAGTTAAAGACAAAGAGAGAACCCTAAAAGTAGCAAGAGAATGACAACTAGTTACTTACAAGGGCGCTCCCATTACACTATTAGCTGATTACTCAGCAGGAACTTTGAAGGCCAGAAGAGAGTGTAAGGAAATATTCAAATTGATGAAAAACAAGGGCCTAAAACCACAAATACTACACCCAGCAAGACTATCATTTAAAATTGAATGAGTGATAAAGAGCTTCCCCGAAAGAAAGGAAAAAAAAGCTAAACGAACTCATTACCACCAAGCCAGAATTATAAGAAATGTTAAAAGGACTTCTTAAAGAAAAAGAAGGCAGGAAACAAACAAACAAAAGGAGATCAATAATATGAATGATTAAATGGAAAAAACAATGTACCTATCAATAATCACTTTAAATGTAAACGGACATAATGCTCCAATAAAAAGACGTAGGGTGAATAAATAAGAAAACAAGACCCATATATTTTCTGTCTACAAGAGACACACCACAGATTGAAAGACCAGATAGACTTAAAGTAAAGCAATAGAAAAATATATTTCATACAAACAGAAAACAAGTTGGTGTAGCAATAGTTATATCAGACAAAATAGACTTTCAAATGAAGACTATAATAACAGAGAAAGAAGGACATTACAAATTGAAAAAGGGATTAATCCAACAAGAGCATATAACCCTAGTTAATATCTATACACCCAACATTGGAGAAGCTAAATATATAAAACAAATATTGACCCATATATAGGAAGAGATTGATAGTAACACAATCATAGAAGGGGAATTTAACACCCCACTGACACCAATCGACAGATGTTCCAAACAAAAATTCAACAAAGAAACAACAGCCTTAAATGACACAATAGAACTGATGGATTTAATTGATATTTTTAGAGCATTTCATCCCAAAGCAACAGAATACATATTCTTTTCAATAGCAATTGGAACATTTTTCAAGATAGATCACATGTTAGGCCACAAAACACTTCTCAATAAATTTTAAAATATTGAAGTTATATCAAGTGTCGTCTCTGACCACCATGGTATGAAACTAGAAATCGATTACAAGAAAACAAAACAAAACAAAACTGAAAAACACAGAAACACTTGGAAGCTAAATAACATTCTACTAAATCCTGAATGGGTCAACAATGAAATAAAGAAAGAAATCAAAAAGTACCTTGAGACAAATGAAAATAAAAACAAAATGACCCAAAATTTATGGCACACATAGACATCTTTCAAAAGTGGGAAATTCATAGCAATGCAAGCCTTCCTGAAGGAACAAAGAAAATCTCAAATAAACAGTCTAATTTTACAACTAAGAGAATTGGGGAAAAAATCTGCAAAAAAGCCCAAAGTGAGTACAAGGAAGAAAACTATAAAAATTAGAGTGGAAATAAATAAAAGAGAGGATGAAAAAAATACAAAAGGCCAATGAAAGCAGGAGCTGGTTCATCAAAAAGATAAACTAAATTGACAAATGTTTAACCAAACTCATCAAGTAAAAAAGTAGAGGACCCAAATAAATAAAATTATAAATGAAACAAAAATGACAACAGACACCACAGGAATAGTAAACAAACAAACAAACAAACAAACAAATAAATAAGGAAAATAAGAAAATATTGTGCGCAGCTATATTCCAACAAATATGACAATCTGGAAAAAATGGATAAATTCCTAGAACCATACACTTTTCCAAGGCTGAATCAAGAAGTAATAGAAAATCTGACCTGACTGATTGCTACAAATGAAATAGAATCACTAATCAAAAAGCTCCTAACAAACAGAAGTCCTGGACCCAATGGATTTACAGGTGAATTGTACCAAATATTTTATAAAAAATCAACACCTATTCTTCTCAAACTACTCCCCAAAATTCAAGAGGAGAGAAATCTCCCAAGGTCATTTTATGAGATCATGATTACTCTGATTCCAAAACCAGACAAAGACAGTCAAAAACAAAGAAAGAAAGAAAGAAAGAAAGAAAGAAAGAAAGAAAGAAAGAAAGAAAGAAAGAAAGAAAGAAAGAAAGAAAGAAAGAAAGAAAGAAAGAAAAACCCATAGGCCAATATCTCCAATGAACATAGATGCAAAAATCCTCAACAAAATATTAGCAAACTGAATTCAGCAATACTTTAAAAATACCATACACCATGATTAATTGAGATTCATTCTTTTTACACAAGGTTGGTTTAATATCTGCAAATCAAATAACGTGATACACCACATAAAAAATGAAACATAAAAATCATGTAATCATATCAATAGATGCATAAGAAGCATTTGACAAAATTCAGCATCTATTCATGATAAAAACTTTCAGAAATGTGGGAATAGAGGGAACATATCTCAACATAATAAAGGCCATATATGACAAATGTATATCTAGTATCATACTCAATGGGAAAAAGCTAAAAGTATTCCCCTTAAAATCAGAAACAAGTGTCAACCTTCACCACTTTTATTCAACATAGTACTGGAAGTTCTAGCCTGAGGAATCGGACAAGAAAAATAAAATACAAGACATCCAAATTAGAAAAGAGGAAGAAAAAAAAATTATTATTTGCAGATGATGTTACACTATATATATATATATTTTGTACCCTGCTGCTTTCTAAAAATTCATTTATCAGTTCTCATAGTTTTGAGTGGAATCTTTGGTGCTCAACGTGGTTAGCATCAGTGTCCAGACACTTCTGATTATGTTGAACTACTGCTTGAGCAACGTTGACCAAAGTGTCCACTTGTATACATATTTTTGGCACTCCCCATATTATTTCAGTTCTTGTATTCTTCATTTCTCACTCATTCTTTTTTATGTTTTTTTACCTCTATTTTTATGTTTCATATTTCTCTGTTGCAGTTTTCCCTGAGATCACTGAGCATCCATACAACCATTGTTTTGAATTCTGTATCTTAGATTGCTTGTCTCCAATTTGTTTAGTTCTTTCTCTGGAGCTATGTTCTGTTTTTCATTTGGGACAATTCCCCCCCCCCCACTCCGGATAAAGCCGTTGTTTCTCAGTCTAGTTGTGTAGGACCCATGCTGGTATTATGAGCCTTGCACTCTCCCCGGCTGAGGCATTTGGTCACTGGTCATTGGTCGGCTGCTCCAATGCTCCATGAGCTCACGGCAGCTCATGGCAGCTCTTGCAGGCTGCTGGCTGCTCACAATAGCTGCCAGCCACTCATGCTGGCCACCGGCCACAAAGCAGCCCACGGCAGCCCATGGCAGCTCACGCCAACCTCCGACTGCTCACGGCAGCCCAGCTCCAGGGAGAGCCACTGTTCACAATCTTAGCTATAGAGGATGCAGCTTACTGTTTCATGTGTGAACGGAACTGGCGACCTCGACTTTTGGAGCACAGAGCTCCAACCACCTGAGCCACCGGGCAGGCCCTTGGGACATGTTTCTTTGTTTCCCAATATTGGTTGCCTCCCTGTTTTTGTTTCAATGTATTAGGCAGAGCTGTTGTGTCTCTTGGTCTTAGTAGATTGGTCTTATGTAGTAGGGGTCCTGTGGGGCCCAGCAGAAGTGTTTCTCTGGTCACTTGAACCAGGTTCTGTAGGTGTGTCCATTGTGTGGTTTGTTGTGTGCCCTCCTGTGGTAGTTAAACCTTTTTTTGTTTATGTATCAGTGGGAGGGACTGACGCTCAGTCTAATTAGTTTTGAGTACTGACCATGAATACAGTGGAGGAGCTGTTTTTCAGGGGTTGATCCTATGGAGCAGAATTCACTTTAACAGGGCTCTGGTGCTTTCTCAGTTACCCCTTTCAATGTTCCATTTGTGGAGGTGGTTAGGTGGTGCTCTAGTGTGCTTGGAAGCTGGCCACTAGGTGTGTTGGTTATGGGGCCTCTTGGGATGGGCTCTGGCGGAGGCCATTGTCTGCTGCTGCCTGTGTCCTGCCCAGGGCAACTTAGTGTGGGCTAAAAAGTGATCTGCAGATAGTTGCCACTTATACAGGGCTTGGAGCTGTCTGGAAGAGGCTTAGCTGTAAACCACAGCTGGCTGCTGCCAATGCTGGGCCTGAGGTTATTTAGCAAGATCTATGGGGCATGCCAAAGCCAGATGCTGCTTCTATGTGATTTCTGAATCTTGTCTCTGGGAGAACGCTGCCTCTCCAATCTTGTCCGAAAGCCAGATAATTTAGTTCCTCCCCATATGTCCCTGGCATCTTTTGAGCTATTGCAGCAGCACTGGAGTTCAGAGAGAGTAAGTCTGTCAATGAGTAAATCCATGTGTGTGCATTTTAAAAGGAATGCCTGGGACTCCAGCAAACCTCGGTTTTACTAAGCCACAGTATCCTCTGTTTTTTGACAGCCAGGAGTTATGGAGACTTCTCTTACCAGTTCTGGAAACCTGGGCTGGGGAGCTTGGTGTGTGGCTGGGCAGCTTAGTGTGTGGCTGGGCCCCCTCACTCCTCAGGGGTCCTCTGCAGCTAAGACAAGTGTCTTGAGTTTTAACTTCTAATGTGGCTGTGGGACCAGCTTCTTCTGCATCTTTGCCACTCCTACCAGTCTTGATGTGGCTTCTTCTGTATATTCTTAGTTATAGTATGTATGTTCAGGTAGACTTTAGGAAGTTCTCAATGATGGTTTTTCTTAGTTTAGTTGTAATTTTGATGTGGTTTTGAGAGGAGGCAAGCCCATCATTTACCTATTCCACCATCTTGACCAGTAATAGAAGGAAATTTTAAAAATACAAATGAGATCATATATTTTCCTTGTGTAAAATACTTCAATGGAGTGCCATTTCTCAGGACAAAATCCATATGTATTACATTAGCCTATAAAGTTTCTAAATAATCTAGTTCCTGATTATTTAGTTCTCTAACATCATCTCATGTCATTCTTCCTCATGAGCTTTAGCCAAACAGTCCTCCCTCTCTAACTTCCTAAACTACTTTGTAACCTATGCCTGGAATGTTTTGACCCCAGATTCTTGTATGGCTGACTTCTTTGCATCTCAACCCAAATGTCACCTTCTCAGAGAGGTCTTTCTTAACCCCTCACACCCTTTAAACTGTTTCATCACCCTGTTTACATCCTTTAGCGCACCTAATATAATCTATAATCAGTTTATTCATTTACATGCTTATTCCTTTCCTCAAGTGCAATATAAGCTCTATGTATACAAAGATGTTGTTTCCTAGAATAGTTTCTATGACTTAGAAATGTTCAAATGTATTTGTGGAATAAATGAAGAATTGTACAAACATTTGGAACAATATCTATGTTCAATAAATGGTAACTATAATTTTTATTAAATGAAGAAAATGAAGATGAGAAACCGGAGTGAAAAGGAAGACAGGACAAAGATAAGCAAAAGTAGAGGAAGGACATTGGAAGAAGGTGAGGAATTTCTTAAGTATCTCTATCAATTAATACTTTGTTGATTCAATGAAATGATGCATATAATTGAAGAAAAATATATTTCCATTAAGGTAGGAAAATTGCAGTGGCAAAATCAATTTTGAACTGATAGATAGCTTAATCACTGTGAGGGATGTTTGGACTCATTTGTAGCATCATATTTCATATTACTTACAGGGCACTGACATTTTCCAATTAATATTGCTAATCAAGCTTTCCTGCAAGAACCTACTTGGGTTCCTCAAGCTTTCAAATTATTTTCTTCTTTGAAAAAACTAACATATCTCTTATTTACAGATGGATACACAAACATGGTTGTAATGATGCTAATTCTGCCTTATAATACTTCCTTTCCCAAACAATACTTTAGAAATCTGTAACTGAGTATTTTAATGAATTTATTAGACCATGATTCCCAGAGTTGTAAACCATTTTCTACCCAAACGTCTTCTAATCCAAGCCCCTATATCTCTAAATGCAAAATATTCTGAGCAAGAGTACTCCTGTGTGTGTGTGTGTGTGTGTGTGTGTGTGTGTAATCTACACAACATTAATCTTCATTGCTACCATAGTTGATGTAGTGCATTGCTCTGCAACAAATAGTTTGAACACTATTTTTCTGTGCTATGCTAATGTGTTGTTCAGGGCCCTATGTCATCATGATATGTTCTTCTTTTATAATGGAGACTATATCACTTGATTTTTAATGTCAGACATTTTCCTATACCATTAGGAATGTCACGTCTGGTTTAATCATGTAGAACCACCATTGGAAGATCGTTGCATGAACTCTGCAAAATTAATCTCAAACACATTCTCTTATTTGTCTTTTTTTCTCTCTCCCTCCTCCCTCCTCCTTCTTTCCTCTTCCCTTCCTTTCTTCCTTCATATATTCTGGCATGAATATTTACTCTGTATGAGGTATCATCCTCTAAACAATCCCCCATATTGTAGTGTTAAAGTAGACAGTACAGCCCTAAACCATTTAGAAGAGCATCCTCATTTGCATAAATGAACATCTCTAAAAAATGAGTGACGATATTGAAGATATGTGGCTTTAAAAAACAATGTTTTCATCAATTTACTTATTTGCAGCAAGTATGGTGTGTGTGAGACCTTATTATTCCATATATTAGCACCCCAGAAAGTAGCCATGATTATTTTTCTGGTTCCATTAGGCAGATTAGTTGGTATCAAACTCTTCAATGTGCCAAAAATAAGTAATTTTAACCACCCTCCTACCTCAGTTTCTGTGGTGGAACCCATATTCAACTGTTTGCTAGAAGTTTTCCCTTGTCCTACTTTATTATTAAAGAAACAATACTTCTTACCATAAATCAAAAATAATAATTTAAGTAAACATTCTATCATTTCAATGACACTCTACTCTGTACCACACCTACCCAAAACTATACCAGCTTAAAACAACAGGGATCTACAGAGGGTAAGGGGCAAGGGGGGTGGTAGATGAGGGTAAAGAGTATCAAATATGTGGTGATGGAAAGAGAACTGACTCTGGGTGATGAACACACAATATGATCTATAGATGATGTATTACAGAACTGTACACCTGAAATCTATGTAACATTACTATTGTCACCCCAACAAACTTTAATTGAAGACAAAACAAAACAAGGATCTAAAGAAAACGCTAACCAGCATTCAAGGACAACACAATTACAGATGTTTAAGCAGTTTCCTTTGCTACACATAATAGATTTAAAAATACAAACTCTAAGTAAACATTATCCATACTCTTCTTCCTACAGTTTTTCGTTTTCATGGGCTTTTGGTCTGGATGTTTCTAAAGTGCTAAACAGATTAGATAGTAGATATCCAGTCTCTTTGGAAATGAATCCCACCAGGGAGCCATTAAATTTTGTAGAACTGAGAACTTTAATCATTTTACCTCCAACTCTTCTTTGGGTGTTTTAAGCAGCATGAATGTAGTAAAAATATTACTGCTGTGAGGCATAAAATGAGCAATGAAAAATACAATACATTGACTTCATGGTGGCAATTAAGTAGTGGGCATATCATATTCTTTGAACGAAACTTTCAAATTGGAGACTATCATATAGTTAATGAATTATTTTGGCAGGTTTTATTTTAGAAAATCATGGATATAAGGTCATGTTTCCTAAAATAATTTTTTGTGGAGCACTTATTCTGAGATGTTGTGAAGGGGAAAAAAATATGTCAGCTTTAGGGAATCCTGGACATTCTTTTCTAGAATATTCACTGTGCTACTGGTATATTAAAGACAGGGCTATGAGCAGCAGTAATAAATCATTTAACCTCCTGAACCCAGAGATCTCCAAATGTATTTGCTTAACCTAATATTCCTCCCACACACACCACATGACCCTTATTTATTCATCCTGAAAAACTTGCTGTAGAAAATGTTGATGAAACAATTTATTTTCTAAACCAAATAGGAGTCCATTCCCCATTTCAAAGTCCCAGCCTTTTCCCTTTACCCAAAGTAATTTATTCTTCAGATAGTATTTCTTAATAACAGTTCTATTAACAAAACGCTGTCTCCTTTCAAAACTGAACATGAATATGTCAATGCAATAAAACAGAAAGATATATTACAACAGTCAACAATGACTTCTATCTTCCCAGTCTGCCAACTAATAGTCAATTCTTTCATTTACTCTAAAAATCTTTCCCTGGATTTCTATCCTCAAAACAAGGTTTCATCTCTCTCTTTTCACCACCAAAATACCAATTGGTTACTTGTCCCATCAAGTCTATCTCAGAAAATCTATTTGTATCTACTCAAACATGATATATATTTTCATACCTCTGTGCCTCTGCTTCTTTTCTTCACTCCAGAAACAAATGACCTCCTTCCAACTTTTCACTTGTTGAATTAATAAGCCACTTATTTTTCAGTTTCACATATTACTTGCTCTTGAATATCTTTCCTAATTATTACTTTCATAATGAATCCCTCGTTTCTTAGTATTTTTCATAAAAAAATTGCCCATGAAACCAGTCCATCTTAAATCTGTGCTTAATTTCACATCATATTAAGATTGCTTTTTCCTATGTTTATAGACTCTAAACCTCTTGAGAGCAGGAGGCCATGAATTATTCTCCTCTATATTATGTGCAGCAGTGCCTTACACAAAGTGGCATTAAATCTACATTTGTTGATTGTGTGAGTAAATGTCAATAATTTGAACTTTGAAGTGAGCTCTACTTACTCCCATGGAGGAAGACCCACATTTAAATTTTAGATTTTTGTAACAATCAAACCCGGAATTTACTCAAAACCTGTTTTCACCCTTTCTTAGGTTGTATAACTTTCATTCGTTAATGTGTTAATGCTCACAACCTTAAGTCTTTATTCTAGAGAAAAGGAATATGTTTCTTTTCTAAATATTTCATGAATAATCTATCACTTGAATTACATTTTGAATTAATAACATCAAATTCTTCTAGTCGGAGTTATATGACTAGTCTCTGTGCTTACAAAATCATATTAATATAGGCATGGGACATATAGAAGATACAGGGGATTAATACAAAATAAAAACTTAACACATAATGATTAATGATAATTACCGCATTACCTTCATCTCTCTGTCTCTTTCTCCCCACCCCAACTCTGGAGCTCAGAATGCTGCCTAATTAAAATATAATATAAAAAAAAAATAATACCATAAAATGCAAGTTCAAGTACTCGGGTAAAGCCTCAATGAATATAATTATCTTTATTTTCTTAAAAATGCTAATGACAATAACATAATAATGGAAAAGCAAAAAGTAGAGCCCAAAGCAGTACTGACAGTAATGAAAGAATACACATTCAGGGAATGGCATTAATGACCCCAGGTATTTATGAGTTTGAAAGTGAAATGATCAATAAAAAAATCCTAAAGGAATAAGGGATGTATGGTCATAGTTTTCCTGGGTTATTGTTCTCCTTCTTCAACTGTGCCATGAGAAGAACTCAATTATGAACACAAAGCGTAATGAACCATAATCATTCCTTCAACTCAACTCTGAAAATAATCTAATTTAAAAATTACCTGTAAAGTGTAAGTATCAAATTTTGAATACGTTCATATATCCCCCAACAGATGCTAGTAAAAATGAGATGACATATTTTCTACAGTTATCAGACATTTAATTGATATAAAGCCAGAATATTGTTGGAAAGATATTTAACAAAACTTGCACTTAATTCACTTTGATTCTCTCCTCTCAAATGTGCTTCACGAGGAATTATTTCAGGTCCCATGTGTGATGAGCTTGTTTCCCCTTATAACTCGGTTCAAAACCCCCATGCCACCAATATACATCAGTTCCCATACTCCAAGGTATTAATATTAAGTTTAAAAAAAATGAACCACCCCGAAACAATAACAACTACAACAAAAAACACTGTGCACAATTCTTTTGTAAAGAAAGATACACATTTCCCAAGATGAAAAAATTTTCCTACTTCGTAAACAAATGCTGGTCCCAAAGCACCAACATGCTAAAACCCTGGGAAGGAGGCCCAGGCAGCAAAATAAAATCTCTCATCTCCCTGTGAGTCACAGAACATAAATAACAGCAACACAGAGCTAATAAGTGGACTCATTTACCCTTTGCTGTGGCTTTCAGGAAACCTTTCATCAAATTTATTGCCAAAGCTGCTGCACATTATTGTGTTCTTTATTAGGCATTCTTCCCGGTGAAGATTAATTCAGGACTTTATGAGTCTGCATGTTCCAGAGTAATAGATGATTGCAAGTAAGTTAAGAGGTGTCACATTCACATCACTGTAGACCCATGGAATTGTGACCAAATATCCGATGAATTTCTTAACATATTATATTGGTTTAAACTTGACTTGACAACTCTCTTTTTGGATGAATGCCAAGTGAGAATGTTTAAGGGACATTCAGATTTGTGGAAGATGGATAATGCAGAATAAAAACAGTTGTAGTATGTTCCCTCAACTACATCTATAAGATGGAAATACAACTTGTAGGAAAGTGAAATATTGTGTCAAATCACAGGGACTTTTTCTTTCTTTCTTCTTTTCTTTCTTCCCTTTCTTTCTTTCTTTCTTTCTTTCTTTCTTTCTTTCTTTCTTTCTTTCTTTCTTTCTTTCTTTCTTTCTTTCTTCTTCTTTGTTTATTTTTTTAGGAGGGCACAGCTCACAGTGACCCATGCAGGGATCGAACCAGCAACCTTGGTGCTACCAGCACCATGCTCTAACCAACTAAGCTAACCGGCCACCCCAAAAGTCATAGGGTCTTGTTTCTCATCTCCCCGATGTCATCTGTGCCAAAACCTTGATTGAACTAATAATAATGAACCATATGTTTTATACATCTATCTAGGACCTAAGTTGTATGGGAATGAATTAGCACTGGTTTAACTTGCATATTTGAATCTAACTTTGAATATACGATAGTATGCTGACATAAATGACACTTTGAAGTTCTTTACATAACTTTGAATCAAATCAATCTTTCCATCCATTCATTCAATAACTATTGAGTGCCTACTATCTACTAGATACTCTTCAGGTAACAGGGAAACATTTGTTTTTTTGTTTGTTTGTTTGTTTGTTTGCTTGTATGTTTTTCCCAATTGGAAAAAGAAAGCTAAGTTATGCTGATGGTTTAAGTTGTATGTAATGGAAAAATTGAAGGTTGATTAAATTGACCATACAAATACTATCTAAGCATCTTTGCAATCAGAGCTATGTGTAAATCACAAAGCATAATGTCAGACAGATATTTAATAAACCTATGAGGTATATTCAACATAGAGGACCCACCTGTATTATCTACAACTTAAAGTGGGCTTTTGATAATGTTGTTTGATCAAATTTACTGAACACTCAAATTGCCTTTTCTTTTTTTTTAAGAAAAAAAAAAGCGTTTTGTATATCTGAACTCGATGTTAAAATGATGATTACAAATATTAATATCTATATGGCATACCTTTCATCTTTAGTGCAAATGATATCAAATTAAAGGAATTATTGAACAAAAACAACATATACTTTTAAAATTTAAGAGTACTGGGGTGACAATTGTTAGCAAAGTTACATAGGTTTAAGGTCTACAATTCTGTAACACATGATCTATATATCACTTTGTATGTTCACCACCCAGTCAGTCCTCTTTCAATCACCATATATTTGATCCCCTTTACCCTCATCCAACACACTGTTCTAAGTACCTTACAAATATCAACCAAAGATGCTATGAGTTAGGTACTATTATCCTCATTTTACAGATGATGAAAACAGAGATAGATGTTCATAAAGCTAGTGAGAGGAGATGGCAGGATTATATAGCAGGGAGAAGCAGAATTGTTAGTCCCTATATTGAGAGAGAGAGAGAGAGAGAGAGAGAGAGAGAGAGAGAGAGAGAGAGAGAGAGAAGCAAGTTCCTTGGAAACCAGGAACTGTAAATTTTATAAATCTCCTGAATTATTAACTACATTCGTGACATTTTGATACTTTATTCAAATTTCCCTATACTTAAAAAGTACTCATTTGAAATAAAAACATAAATTTTATTTTTAACCATTCTCTTGAAAGAGATTGCTTTATAGTAATCAATTGTGGATGGCATAGAGTTTTACATATGAGGTCTGACAATTAAGGTTGCAATGATGTTGCTAATCTTTTTTTATATCAAAGGGATTACTCATTACAAATTTGTACTAACTGGAAAAACAGTTAACCAAGTTTACTATTTGGAAAGGCTGCATGAAAAAGTTAGATGAAAACTATCTGAATGTTTCAACAATTCATGGCTCTTGCATCACAACAATGTATCAGCTCACACAGCACTATATGTGAGGGAGTTTTCAGCCAGTAAATAAATAACTGTATTGCAACACCCTCCCTACTTACCTGATCTGGCCTGCAATGACTTTTTTCTTTACCCGAAGATAAAGGACATATTGAAAGGAAGACATCTCAATGACATTCAGTACATCAAGGGTAATATGACGACAGCTCTAATTGCCATTCCAGAAAAAGAGTTCCAAAATTGCTTTGAAGTGTGGACTGGAAACTGACATTGGTGCACAGCTTCCCAACGAGAATACTTCGAAGGTGATCATAGTGATATTCAGCAATGAGGTATGTAACACTTTTTCTAGGATGAGTTTGCGAACTTAATTGTCATACCATATGCTATCTTTCCTAACTAAATGGATACAGTGATTCCTTTGTAATTCTAAAATTTAATGCTTCATTCATTCACAAATAGAAAAATAGCACCTGCTAGTGAAAATGTGGTCACATAGATAATACAGGATAAAAAGCAAAACTAAGGGGCCCAGAAATGGACTCTCATTATTTAGTCTGAAATAAAGTTATTGTTTTCTTGATTTTGTTTCACCAGTTAAAATAGGCAATGCAAACAGGTTGGTTGTGTTTTTGTTCTAAGAAATATTGTTTTAAAATTTTCTTTCTGCAAGCCATTTTCCCCCTACAAAAAATGTTCCATTATTTCTAGAACAGTTTGCTCACTGCTCAACAGGAAAATAATAAGCATGCTCTCTCATATTAAAAATAAAACAACTATATATAACTAGGCTATTTCTATGTAGAAATATACTGGAACAATGTCTGAAGAGTTTAAATAAGTCTACTCATTTAATCTCTACTTCCAGATTTATTTACAAGCTTCCCTAATACCATTCTCACCTTAGTGTGGAAATTTTCTAGGACAAAACCGTTAATTGGCTCTTGTAAGCTTCTCTTGGACAGACTTTGTAGCAGAAGCCACTTACTAGGTTGTGAATACATTACGATCAATCTAAGTTTTATAGTATTACTAATGTTAATAATTTTGCTATTTATGAATTGATGTAGGAAACCTTGACAAAACATCTTTTAAAACCATGCATATTATAGACTCAACTACATATTTGCATATTATTAAGTCATCTGATATTTTCTCAAGACTACAGTAACATAGGACAAATTGAAAATAAGGAAACACACAAACAAAACCTTAGGAATCCTGGAAATTAGGAATTAGGGCACATTTTTGTACAGGACTACAAGTTATTTTTGTTGATAAAAAATATCCTTTTGGTATAACATTTTAAAGGTGTGAAATATGTGAAGCAGCAAAAATATTTTAGAGATTCATATGTAGACATGGAGAATATAAAAATTAGTTGTTATGCTAACTATTAACTGCTACGACAAATGATTCAATTATGTCCACTAACTGAAATATCCATTTGATAATAACTAATCACTTTAGTCTTTCAAAAGGAGCAGGAAGACATATGCCACTTGATTTTTGGAATAGTGAAATAAATATCATAATTAATGGTGAAAAACTGAAGCTCTTTGCTCTATATTCAGGAAACAGACAGGGCTGTCCCATATCACCACTGCTTTTCAATGCAGTATTGGAAGTCTTAGCCAGAGCATTCAGGCAAGAGCAAGAAACAAAAGGCATTTGATATGGGAATGAACAAATTATACTGTCACTTTTTGCAGATGACATGATGCTATATGTAGAAAACCTAAGACCACCAAAAAGCTATTAGACACAATAAATGAATACAGCAAAGTTGCCAGCAACGAAATCAATGTACAAAAACCCATTGCATTTTTATACACTAACAATGAAATCTCAGAAAAACAAACAAACAAAAGAAAACAAACAAAAATATTCCTTTTGCAATTGCAACAAAAAGAATAAAATACTTAGGAATAAACTTAACTAGTGATGTGAAAGACCTATACATTGAAAACTACAAAAACATTTTTAAAAAGAAATTGAAGAAGACAGAAAGAAATGGAAAGAGAGTCCGTGTTCATGCATTGGAAGAATCAACATAGTTAAAATGGCCATATTACCCAAAGTAATATACAGATTTAATGGAATCCCCACCAAAATCCCAATGCATTTTTTAAAGAAATAGAACAAAAAATCATCAGATTTGTATGGAACCACAAAAGACCTCGAACAGCCAAAGCATTCCTAAGAAATAAGAATAATGCTGAAGATATCACACTCCCTGGCTTGAGCTTCTACTATAGAGCAAAAGTAATCAAAACAGTGTGGTATTGTCAGAAAAACAGACACACAGACAGATTAAATAGAATTGAGAACTCTGAAATAAACCCACATAAATATGGGCAGATAATTAACGACAATTTAGCCAAAAACATACAATAGAGAAAAGACAACCTCTTCAATAAATGGTTCTGGGAGAATTGGAAAGCCACATGCAAAAGAATGAAACTAGATTGTTATCTGTCACGATGCACCACAATTAACTCAAAATGGACCAAAGACCACAAAATAAGTTCTGAAACTATAAACTGCACAGAAGGAAGCACAGGTACTAAACTTATGGACCTTGGGTTCAAAGAGGATTTTATGAATTTTACTTCAAAGGCAAGGGAAGTAAAAGCTAAAACAAATGAATAGGACTATAACAAACTAAAAAGCTTCTGCACAGCAAAAGAAAACATTGACAAAATAAAGACGCAACCAACCAAATGGGAGAAGATTTTTGCAAACAATGCCTCTGATAAGGAGCTAATAGCCAAAATATATCAAGAACTTATACAGCTGAATAACAAAAACAACAACAACAAACAATCCAATTTAAAAATGGGCAGAAGATCTGAATAGATATTTCTCCAAAGAGGACATACAGATGGCCAATAGACGTGAAAAGATGCTCAACATCACTAATCATCAGAGAAATGCAAATCAAAGGTACTGTGAGATATCACCCCACACCAGTTAGAATGGCTATCATCAAGACAAATAATAACAATTTTTGGTGAAGACGTGGAGAAAAAGGAGCCCTCATACACTGTTGGTGGGAATGCAGATTAGTGCAGCCACTATGGAAGGCAATGTGGAAGTTTCTCAAAAAATTAAGAATAGAAGTATTATATAACCCAGCAATCTCTCTCCTAGTTATCTACCAAAAAAATCAGAAAACATTTATCCAAAAAGATATATGTGCTTTAGATATTCACTGCAGCTATATTTATGGTGGCTAAGCCATGGTAACAACCAAAGTGTCCTTCGATAGATGATTGGATGAAGAAGATGTGGTATATAAAACTGAAAACAACAAACAGACAAGACAAATGAAGAAACAAAAACTCATAGACACTGACAAAAGTTCAGTGTTTACAAGAGGTTAATGGGGGGAGGGTAGTAGATGAGGGTAAAAGGGATCAAATATATGGTGATGGAAAGAGAACTGACATCTAGGTGGTATGTAGATGATGCATTACAGAATTCTACACCTGAAATCTATGTAATTTTACAAACAATTGTCACCCCAATAAACTTTAATTTAAAAAAAATGAAGTTGCTATAGGGCTCAGGAGCAGATTTGAGCTGATAGTGGAAAGAATCACTGGAGTTGAAAATAAATAAATAGAGACAATCCATACTGATATATATATATATATATATATATATATATATATATATATATATATATATATATATATATTCAGAGCGTAAAGACTTGGGGCAACACAGTCCCTAACTCACAATGGGATTCTTACGGTCAGAAGAGTGACATAAAGAAGCAGAGAAAATATTTTAGGAAATAGTGACCAAAACATTTCCAAATTTGATGAGAAATATTAATGTACACATCCAAGAAACTCAATTGAATCAACATACGTAAATGTAAACAGACTCCTGCCTAGAGATATGTAGACAAGGTGGAAAGACAAAGTCACAGAGAAACTTTTAAACAGCAAGAGATAATCAGCTTAACAATAGAACCAAAGTGAGGTTAACATCTTACTTCTAATCAGGATCAATGAGGGCCAGGAGGCAGTGGGTTGGCCTACTCAATGTGTGGGAAGGAAAAAAAAAAAGTCTGTTAAGCATTCTATATCCAGAAAATTTTTTTTTAAAAAAATGATGGGACAAAATAGATACTAATACATATGCAAAGATTGAAAGAATTTCTACCATTTATATCTGCCTTGCAAAAAAAATACTAAAGTAGATCATCAAAATGGCAGCATGAGGTGAGCCTCTGGAAATCTTTCCTGGAATTTACAACAAGTCGAACAACTATAACTCTACAAAGGACTCCTTGCACAATAGACAGGCAAGAAGAATCTCACTACTAAATTCATCTAAAGGTGGGAAAATTGTGCGAACAGGGGAGGAGGGAAGGGAGAACTGCTGAGACAGGGACACAAGGGCGAAGGACGCAGACCTACCTCAGTGCTTCCACCTCGCTGCATCCCAGAACTACTGCAGCTGCAGGAGAGGGAAGAACTCGGACTGAAAGAGCTCCGTTTATGGCCCACAGGGCTGAGGGGACAGCATATAACACGGCTGAACCTAACATTCACAGCAGAGAACTCGGAGCAAAGACTGAGGGAACAAGGCTGAAAATGGTGGTTTAAGCTCTCACTGCCACAGAGACCAGAAGACTTAGGCAGTGAGACTAGCCGCCCCATTCCTACCATCCCAGAGCTTGCCCTGCCCACAACTGCCCAGTGCTAGAAACAGAACAGTAGCAGTGTCAGATCAAACAACACAATATTTGCAGTTTTGAGAACTGTGGTCCGCAGACACAGATTCACAGCCCAACTAGCTCCAGCAAAGGGGAGGGAGCTGTGGAAGGAGGACCATCTGTGGAGGTGGTCACTGCCATTGCTCTCGGCTAATTCTAACAACTAACCCCGCTCTGTCCCCACCTATCCTGGCAGATCCTGGCAAGAGAAAACAGAACTGCTGAAAGACATGGGCTCTGAATCAGGTGCAGGAAGAGCTCTGGAACTTCAAAAGCTCTCCGCATCCCCACAGGGATGCAGTACCCTATGACCCAGGCCAAATGTTAACAGAGGAGAAGCGTGCCTTCCAGGGAATCCCCGCATTGTGTGAGAGGATGGAATAGTGCAGAGAAAACAAAACACTACAGTATAAGACAAAAAAAGGCTGCAGTCGGAGAGAAACTAAACATTCCACACACACGTACTAGAAAACAAAAGAAAGACCTCTTCCTATCAACCTGTTGCAGAACCCATCCCTGTAGATGTCTAGGAAGAGAAACAATAAATCATTAATTGCTATGAAAAACCAAGCAACAAGACAGCTCAGAAAGAAAGTGACAAGTCTCCAGAAAAGGAACTTAAAGATATGGAAATATGTGACTTAAATGACAGAGAATTCAAGATTGCAGTTCTGAAAAAAATCAACAAGATGCAAGAAAACACAGAAAGGCAGTTTAGTTAACTCAGAAACACAATCAAAGTACAACATGAACATTTTACCAAAGAGATTGAAATTATAAAAAAGAATCAAATAGAAATTCTGAGGATTAAGAATTCAATAGAAGAGGGGGTTCTGGAAAAATGGCGGCATGCGGTGAGCCTCTGTAAAGCTCCCCTGGAATTTACAACGAATCCAACAACAAAAACTCGACAAAGGATTCCCTGCAGAGCAGACAGGCAAGACAAAGAGGCCCACCACTGAAATCACCTACAGGTGGGAGATTCACGCGAGCGGGGTTAGGAGGAAAGGGAGAAGTGCAGAGAAAGAACCGCGCAGGCACAGGATGCAGAACTAGCTCTGTGCTCCTAGCTCGATGATTCCCGGAACTACCGCAGCTGTGGGAGAGGGAAGAACTCGGATTGCTAGGGCTCCGCTTATGGCCCACAGGGCTGAGGGGGCAGCATAAAATATGGCTGAATGCAACGCTCACGGCAGAGACCTCGGAGAAAAGCCTGAGGGAAGAAGGCTGAAAACGGTGGTTTAAGCCCTCACTGCCAAGCAGAGAACAGAAGCCTTAGACACTGAGACTAGCCTCCCCCTCCATACCCTCCCAGAGCTCGCCCCGCACCCACCTGCCCGGCGCTAGAAACGGAACAGTAGCAGTGTCAGATCAAAAGAATAGAATATTTGCTGTTCTGAGAACTGTGGACCGCAGACAAAGATTCGCAGGTCAACTAGTTCCGGCAAAGGGGAGGGACCATGGAAGCAGGACCGGATGTGGTGGTGGTCGCCACCATTGCTCTGGGCCACCTCTCACAACTCACCCCGCCCCTGACCCCACCTATCAGGGCACATCCCTGCAGGAGTAAACAGAACTGCTGAAACATACAGGCTCTGAATCTGGAGCTGGAAGAACTTTGGAACATCAAAAGCTCTCCGCATACCCACCGGGACACTGCGCCCTGTGACCTAGACGAACTATTAACAGAAGAAAAGCCTGTCTACCAGGAAATCCCCCCATTCTGTGAGAAGCTGGAATAGTGCAGAGAAAACATAGCACTACTGTGTGAGCGAAGAAACATAAGCTACAGTTGGAGAAAATATAAAACATTCTACCAACAAGGACTGGAAAACAAAAGAAAGACCGCTTCCTATCAACCTGTTCAGAAGCCACTCCTGTAGATGTCTAGGAAGACAAATAGTAAACCAGTAATCACCATGAATAACCAAGGCAACAAGACAGCTCAGAAAGAAAGTGAAAAATCTGCAGAAAAGGCACTCAAAGCTACAGAAATATGTGACTTAAATGACAGAGAATTCAAGATTGCAGTTCTGAAAAAAACTTAGCGAGATACAAGAAAACACAGATAGGCAGTTAAATGAACTCAGAAACACAATCAAAGAACAGCATGAGCATTTTACGAAAGAGATTGAAATTATAAAAAAGAACCAAATAGAATTTCTGGAGATTAAGAACTCAATAGAAGAAATTAAGAATGAAATAACCAGCTTAGGTAGTAGAGTTGACCAGATGGAGGAAAGAATCAGTGACATCGAAGATAGAAACCTGGAAATGACACGGATGGAAGAAGAAAGAGACTTGAGACTTAAAAGAAATGAAAGAACTTTCTGACTCCATCAGAAAGAGCAATATAAGAATAATGGGCATACCAGAAGGAGAAGAAAGAGAGAAGGGAACAGAGAATATATTCAAACAAATTGTCGATGAGAACTTCCCAAATTTGTGGACAGAACTGGACCCTCGAATCCAAGAAGCAAATAGAACACCTAGTTACCTCAATCCCAACAGGCCTTCTCCAAGGCACATTGTATTGAAGCTGTCTAAAATCAACGACAAAGAAAGAATCCTCAAGGCAGCCAGGGAAAAGAAGACGGTAACTTACAAAGGAAAGCCCATTAGATTATCATCAGATTTTTCAGCAGAAACTCTACAAGCCAGGAGGGAGTGGAACCAAATATTCAAACTATTGAAAGAGAGAAATCATGAGCCAAGAATAATATATCCAGCAAAGATATCCTTTAGATATGAAGGAGGAATAAAGACCTTTCCAGACATACAGAAGCTGAGGGAATTTTCTAATACACGACCTGCACTACAAGAAATACTAAAGGAGGCTATTCGACCACCATCAACAGGGACAATTTGTGGCAACCAAAACTCAAAAAGGGGGAGAGTAAAGGCCTGAACCAGAATATGGGAATGGAGAAAGTAAGCGTGCTGAAGAAAATGGAATACTCTAAACATCAAACTTTCTTTTACATAAACTTTAGTGTAACCACTCAAAAAAATCCAGAACTGAAATATATACTGAAATAAAAGAAGAAACAGAGGGAAACATCATAGAATACCACCACACAGAAATAATAGACAACAACAAAAAGGCAAAGAAACAATGGAGACACAGCCTTACCAGAAAAATAAAGATAGAATGACAGGAAATCCTCACATATCAATAATCACCCTAAATGTAAATGGACTGAACTCACCAATAAAAAGGCACAGAGTAGCAGATTGGATCAAAAACTAAACCCAACCATATGCTGTCTCCAAGAGACACATCTCAGCTACAAGGACAAGCATAGACTCAAAGTGAAAGGGTGGAAATTGACACTCCAAGCAAATGGTACCCAGAGAAAATCAGGTGTAGCCATAATGATATCAGATGAAACAGACTTCAAGGTGAAAAAGATAACAAGAGACAAAGATGGACATTTCATAATGGTGAAGGGACTGTACAACAAGAAGACATAACAGTCATCAATATTTATGCCCCCAATCAGGGAGCACCGAAATATACCAAGCAACTACTAACAGAACTAAAGGGAGAAATTGACCAAAACACAATTATACTAGGGGACTTAAATACATCATTGACAGCTATGGATAGATCATCCAAACAGAAAATAAATAACGAAATAGTAGCCCTAAATGACACATTAGATGAAATGGACATAATTGACATTTATAGAGCACTTCATCCTAAAACATCAGACTATACATTCTTTTCTAGTGTACATGGAACATTCTCAAGGATAGACCATATATTGGGACATAAAATCAGTCTCAACAAATTTAAGAAGATTGAAATCATACCATGCATATTCTCTGATCACAAGGCTTTGAAATTGGATATCAACTGCAAAAAGAAAGCGGAAAAACACAAATACATGGAGATTAAACAACATACTTTTAAAGAAGGACTGGGTCAAAGAAGAAATTAGAGGAGAGATCAAAAGATACATAGAAACAAATGACAATGAAAATACATCCTACCAAAATTTTTGGGATGCAGCGAAAGCAGTTTTAAGAGGAAATTTATCTCATTACAGGCCTATCTCAAGAAACAAGAAAACTCCCAAATAAATAACCTCATGTTACACCTTAAAGAACTAGAAAAAGAAGAACAAGTAAAACCCAAGGTCAGCAGAAGAAAGGAAATAACAAAAATTAGAGCAGAACTAAATGAAATAGAGAACAAAAAGACAATAGAAAAAATTAATGTGACAAAGAGCTGGTTCTTTGAAAAGATTAACAAAATTGACAAACCCTTGGCTAGACTCACTAAGATAAAAAGAGAGAAGACACTAATTAACAAAATCAGAAATGAAAAAGACGAAGTTATCACAGACACCACAGAAATACAAAGGATCATCCAAGAATACTATGAAGGACTATATGCCACCAAATTCAACAACCTAGAAGAAATGGACAAGTTCTTAGAAACATATAGCCTTCCAAGGCTGAACCATGAAGAACTGGAAAATCTAAATAGACTGATCACCAGTAACAAAATTGAATCAGTCATCCAAAACCTTCCCAAAAGCAAAAGTCCGGGACCAGATGGCTTCACTAGTGAATTCTACCAAACCTTCAAAGAGGATCTAATACCAATTCTGCTCAAACTCTTCCAAAAAATTGAAGAAGAGACAGTACTCCCTAACTCATTTTATGAGGCCAACATTACCCTGATACCAAAACCTGGTAAGTACAGCACAAAAAAAGAAAACTACAGACCAATATCGCTAATGAATACCGATGCAAAAATCCTAAATAAAATTCTAGCAAATCGAATACAACAATGCATTTAAAAGATCATTCATCACGACAAAGTGGGGTTCACCCACGGGGCACAACGATGGTTCAACATCTGCAAATCCATCAATGTGATACATCACATAAACAAAATAAAGGACAAAAATCATATGATTATATCAATTGATGCACAAAAAGCATTCGACAAGATACAATATCCATTTACGATTAAAACACTTAATAAAATAGATATAGAAGGAAAATACCTTAACATAATAAAGGCCATATATGACAAGCCCTCTGCTAATCTCATAATTAAGAATGAAAAACTGAAGCCCTTTGCTCTACCTTCAGGAACACGACAGGGCTATCTCCTATCACCTCTGTTTTTCAACATAATGTTGGAAGTCCTTGCCAGAGCAATCAGGCAAGAGAAAGAAATAAATGCATCCAAATTGGGAATGAAGAAGTTAAATTATCACTCTTTGCAGATGATATGATGCTATATATAGAAAACCCTAAAGACTCCACCAAAAAGCTATTAGAAACAATCAACGAATACAGTGCAGTTGCTGGCTACAAAATCAACGTACAAAAGTCCATTGCTTTCCTATATACTAACAATGAAATCTCAGAAAAAGAAATACAAAAAACAATTCCTTTTGCAATTGCAGCAAAAAGAATAAAATACCTAGGAATAAACTTAACCAAGGATGTGAAAGACCTATATGCTGAAAACTATAAGACATTTTTGAAAGAAATTGAAGAAGACACAAAGAAATGGAAAGACATTCCGTGCTCATGGATTGGAAGAATCAACATAGTTAAAATGGCCATATTACCCAAAGCAATATACAGATTTAATGCAATCCACATGAAATTCCCAATGGCATTTTTTAAAGAAATAGAACAAAAAATCATCAGATTTATTTGGAATCACAAAAGACCCCGAATAGGCAAAGCAATCTTAAGAAAAAGAACAATACTGGAGGTATCACACTCCCTGACTTTAGCTTGTACTACAGGGCAACAATAATCAAAACAGCGTGGTACTGGCAGAAAAACAGACATGTAGACCAATGGAATAGAATTGAGAACCCAGAAATAAACCCTCATAAATATGGACAGACAATTTTTGACAAAGAAGCAAAAAACATACAATGGAGACAAGACAGCCTCTTCAATACATGGTGCTGGGAGTATTGGAAAGCCACGTGCAAAAGAATGAAACTGGACTGCTATCTGTCACCATGTACCAAAGTTAATTCAAAATGGATCAAAGACTTAAGCATAAGACCTGACACAATAAACTGCATAGAAGAAAACATAGGTACTAAACTTATGGACCTTGGGTTCAAAGAGCATTTTATGAATTTGACTCCAAAGGCAATGGAAGTAAAAGCTAAAATAAACTAATGGGACTATATGAAACTTAAAAGCTTCTGCACAGCAAAAGAAACCATTGACAAAATAAAGAGGCCACCAACTGAATGGGAGAAGATTTTTGCAAACAGTGCCTCCAATAAGGGGCTAGTATCCAGAATATACAAGGAACTCATGCAACTCAACAACAAAAAAACAAACAACCCAATTGAAAAATGGGCAGAGGACTTGAAGAGACATTTCTCCAAAGAGGACATACAAATGGCAAATAGACATATGAAAAAAAGCTCAACATCACTAATCATCAGAGAAATCCAAATCAAAACCACAATGAGATATCACCTCACCCCAGTCAGAATGGCTATCATCAACATGACAAATAGTAACAAGTGTTGAGAGGCTGTGGAAAAAAAGGAACCCTCATACACTCTTGGTGGGAATGCAGACTGGTGCTGCTGTTATGGAAGGCAGTGTGGAGGTTCCTCAAAAAATTACGAATAGAATTACCATATGACCTAGCAATCCCTCTCCTGGGTATCTACCCAGAAAATCTGAAAACCTTTTTACATAAAGCGCGTGTGGTCCAATGTTCATTGCAGCTTTATTTACGGTGGCCAAGACATGGAAGCAACAAAAATGTCCTTCGATAGATGAATGGATAAAGAAGTTGTGGAATATATACACAATGGAATACTATTCAGCAGTTAGAAGAGATGATATAGGAACATTTGTGACAACATGAGTGGATCTTGAGAGTATGATCCTAAGCAAAATAAGTCAGACAGAAAAAGCAGAGAACTATATGATTTCACTGATATGTGGTATGTAAACCAAAAACAACAAAAGAACAAGACAAAGAAATGAGAAAGAAAAACTCATAGACACAGACAATAGTTTAGTGGTTACCAGAGGGTAAGGTGGGTGGGGGATGTGAGATGAGGGTAAGGGGGTTCAAATATATGGTGATGGAAAAACTGACTCTGGGTGGTGAACACACAATGGGATTTATAGATGATGTAATACAGAATTCTACACCTGAAATCTATGTAATTTTACTAACAATTGTCACCCAAATAAATTAAAAAAAAAGAGAAAGATAATTGGATAAACAAGATGTATATATACACACAATGGAAGATTACTCTGCCATTTGCAATAATATTGATGGACCTTGAGATTATTATGCTAAGTGAAATAAGTCAGACAGAAAAAGTTGAAAACCATATGGCGTCACTCATAGGTGGGATATAAAACTTCAAGTGACAAAAGAACAAGACAAACAAATAAAGAATAAAAAACTCAGACACAGACAGCAGTTTAGTGGTTATCAGAGGGTAAGGGGGAAGGGAGAATGATAGAAGATGGTAAAGGGGATCAAATATATGGGGATAGAAAGAGAACTGTCTCTGGGTGGTGAGCACATAGTTTGATATATGCATAATGCATTATAGAATTGTATACCTGAAACCTATGTAATTTTACTAACTATTGTCACCCCAATAAAATTAACTACAAAAATTAGAGGCTCGAAACAAACAAAAAAATTTCATAGTAGAAGCTTGTTACATGTTACTGTCATCTCACAATAGTGACTAACACTGGAATTTCTAGAGGAAGATGTAAGTGGGGAAATTAAACCAAACCCAAAGAAAAAACATGTGACTGTATGTTAACCCATGAAAAAAGAAAATACTGTGCTATCAATTCAGAGAACTCACTGTATGTTCGCAATTATACTCGAGGTATAAGGAATTGATAGTTTTTATTAAAACAGGATCTCAGCAATTGGTGTGACAGAGACTAATGATTAGTGAAATCACAGTGATAGCATCAGTAGCTAACAAATATTAATAACTCTGCAATATCATTTGGATACAGTAGTACATTGAAATAGTCAAAAACTTTGTGGCCAGAAAGAAACAAAAGAAAATGAGGCAGAAAAACAACATTTATTGAGCTTTTATAATGTGCCACACTGTTTCATACACCTTATCTCATTTGATCCTTGTATTTCCCTTCCAAGTTTGGTATTATTAACCCTATTTGAGAACTCAGGAATCTGAGGTTTACCGGTTAAGGAACTTGCTAAGATAAAATAGGTACTAGTATTTGAACCCACAACTGTCTGAGTCTATCCACTATACTGTTGACATGTTTGTTTGTAAAACTAAGTTTATTGAGGCAATAGAATGAGATAAAAATCCTGATGCCCAATTTGTACTATCAAGATTTTATGGGGAGCAGACCCAGGCATTACAATTTTTTAGAGCACCAAAAGGGATTCTATCTTGAAGCCAGAGTTGAGAATGGCTGCTAAAAGAGAAATGGGATTTTCCAGGGGAAATATTATAAGTCTAGGAATCAGGACACTCCTTTAGTTTACTCTCACTGCCACTAATTTCCCCTGTGACATCTGGTAAGTCACCCATCCGTACTGCCATAGAGCTTACATATTAAAGGGGGAAGGCAGAAAATAAAAATTAAATGTTCAATTGATATAGTATGATAGAAGGTGATAAGTGCATGGAAAAAAATAGAGCAGGATCACAGTAGGGCAGGAGAAGGGGAATAGAGCTTTCATTTAAATAGCAGGGTCACAGAGATCTCATCTAGAAGGTGAATACATAAAAAACATTGTACAAGTATTAAACATTATATGTTGATGTAAGATGGTGTTATAGGACACTTCTAGACTCTTGATTCAAGAGGGAAAACAAAAGCTATGTGCTTATATCTGTGTAAGCGAATAAGTATTTTCATTGAAACACATTAGCTATTATAGAAGATGCTATTTAGGTTGTAACTTCACAATGTCAAACAACCAATTTGACTTTTTAAAAACCATTCTGTTGACCAATTTTTGACACTTGTTTGACTCTGACATGATTAATACTGAGATAATGCTATATAGTGCCCCTCCCCCAATTAAAACCATTAGTCATATTTGATCTACTGAGTCCCAATTAAGTGAAGACAAAAATTGGACAAAGTGGTTATCTGATTATGTTTTAAAATGGCAAATTCAGTAACCCTCTATGGCTATGGCCATATATTCTGCTAAAGTTTTCTAATACACTCAGTGATGTTTTCTGGACTTAACAGCTTCTGAGTATGTCCATATGCCATTGCACTCAAATAACATTGTGAGATAATAAAAATGTGTCAGCTACCAGTGTTGTCAATGAATTTTACTGTTCATTAGCCTCCTTTGTGTTATACTCCATGTTTCTGAATTTTAGTAGAACACGCTAATTTCTGTATACCTTCTGCATAATTATGAGTTTTCTGAATTAACAGCACAACATTTAATGTCATGTGTTTAAAAAGTAATATTTTTTCCTTTTTTCTGTTTTCAGAATGCTAGCTTTTATTAATTTGTCTTCTTCATATAAACCTTATATTACCTATGTTAGTCATCTGGGTTCCCTGGTGTTCCCAGTCTACTCAGTGACCTTCAAAGAGATCAAAAAGCTATGTTTATGCAGTTGATACTGGACACAGGTTTAGCTACATATGGATATTCTGAGTGGCATTTAAGGATGGCTGTCTGACTTCAAAAGGTAAGTAATCCTGATGCCAGAGAGTCATCTGTTACCCCTGAGCTTTTTCATACTGTTTTTTTCCTGAAATTTCCTCCCTTACTCTCCTTGCTCAACTCTAGCCACCTGTTCTTTAAACATATTTCATGTTCTAGGCTCAGAACATTTACATTTGCTGTTCCCTATGTCTACAAAACTAATCCCCAGCTCCCCACATAGCCAATTTCCTCACTTCATTTAATTCTCACCTCATCAGAGAGGCATTCATGCATATCCTATGGAAAACATTTCTAGCCACATCCTTTTCCTCTATCCCTTAACCAGGGCAGCTGGCCTGGCCATGGTCTACTGAGCTGTAATATTGAAAATTAGATGCTGAATTATCTAATAGTCAGACACCAGCAAAACAGAATCACCAAAACATCTTTTTAAAATAATTCTGCATCATCAAGTTAGGCACCATGGGACTTCCTTAAAATTATTTTTAATTACATGTGGGGGATGAGTACAGGGAACAATTTTCTTTTTAGTGCCTTGTATCTCTAAAGATCTTACTCCTACCCTAGAACTATGTCACCACTTTTTGACAAACTATTCCATGACTATTCCATGCTAAGTTCATATAGATCACATACGTCATACATCTTATTTATCCACTTCAAAAAGGGCATATGTTAAATTATTTACTTCATAAAAAGAGGGCCCTCAAGATAAAAAAGAAGAAAATACATTTACACCACTCACTTCCTTATTTTAAAGGCATCGTGTTCATTATGTTGTTTTATTATTTAAAAGATTGGTGGTAAGCACATTTTCTAATCATACTCTAGTTAATATTACTCTAGATTGATTTTAATTAATATATTAATTTTAATTAAGATTAGATTAATGCAATCTTTTATAAATTAAAATTTATTGGGGTGACAATTGTTAGTTAAGTTACATAGCTTTCAAGTAATTATGTAATACATCATCTATATACCATGTAGTGTGTTCACCACTCAGAGTCAGTTCTCCTTCCATCACTATTAGAATTAATACAAAAACACATGATGAACAAAATATCAAAATTTAAATAAAGACAGAAACTGGACCTACACTTGCACAACTCAGCCTCACTCAATCCACTCTAATCCTAACACTGTTGAATTTTTTATCAATCTTCCTCTGGATGTCTTGTATCCTTTTCCTCTGTCATCTTTCTGTTTTGTTATTTTTTCTTTGGCTTTGTTTTTCCTTTTAACTTTAGGTATGACGTGCCTAAGTGCATTTTTTAAAATTTATATTTCAGTTTGCTTAAATTATTGATTCTACAAGTACATTTTTAACAAAATTTTGTCTGTCCCATTCCCTTTGGCTCCTTTCTTTCTATGGCTCAGGTTGTACAGATTTTAGACAAGTAACTATTATACCAAAAATTGCTTAGTCTCTGTTCATTTTCCTTTGCAATCATTTTTTCACTCTCTTTCATATATATATATATATATATATATATATATATATATATATATACATATATATATATATATATTTAAAGTTCACATACTTTTTCTTCCCAAAATTTCCAATCTGCCATTGAGACTATATAATCATTTTTCCTTTTGTTTTTAAATTTTTGCTTTATTTATTAATTTTTTTTTTTAGTTTTTTTTTTTTAGTTTTGGGGGATTTTTTTTTTATTTATTTTATTAAATTTATTGGGGTGACAATTGTTAGCAAAAGTATATACATTTTGAGCGTACATTTCTATAGTGTATCATCTATAGATTGCTTTCTGTATTCACCACCCAGAGTTAGTTCTCCTACCATCACCATATATTTGACTCCCTTTTTCCTTTCCTACCACCCCCACTTCCACATTATCATCTGGTAACCACTAGATTGTCGTCTGAGTCTATGAGATTTGTTTCTTTGCTTAGCCCTATGGTTCATTTGTTGCTTTCATGTTTATATCCCACATATGAGTGAAATCATATGTTTTTCAAATTTTCTGTCTGACTTATTTTGCTTAGCATGGTAATCTCAAGATGCATCCATGTTGTTGCAAATGGCAGTATTTCATCTTTTCTTATGGATGAGTAACATTGTATATATGTACCACATCTTCTTTATCCAATCATCTATCAAAGGACACTGGTTGTTTCCATGTCTTGGCCACCATGAATAATTTTGCAGTGACCATAGGTGTACATATATTTTTACAGATAAAATATTTAGATTGTTGAGTAGATATCCAGAAGAGAGATTTCTGCATCATATAATAATTCAATTCATATTTCTGGAGGAACCTCCATACTGTTTTCCATAGTGGCTGAACCAATTTACATTCCCACCAGCAGTGTATGAGGGTTCCTTTATCTCCACTGCCTCTCCAACACTTGTTATTGCCTGTTGTCTTGATAATTGTCATTTTAACAGGTATGAAGTGGTATCTCATTGTGATTTTGATTTGCACTTCCTTAATAGTTGGTGAAACTGAGCATTTTTCATTATATCTGTTGGCCATTTGTATGTCATCTTGGGAGAAGTGTCTATGTCCTCTGCCCATTTTTAAATTGGATTGTTTGGGTTTTTGTTGTTGTTTCTGTTGTTAAATTCTACCAGTTCTTTTAATATTTTGGACATTAGCCTCTTATAGGAGGCGTTATTTGCAAATATCTTCTCCCATTCAGTTGGTTCTCTCTTTGTTTTGTTAATGGTTTCTCTTGCTGTGCAGAAGCTTTTTAGTTTAATATAGTTACATTCATTTATATTTGCTTCGACTTCCCTTGCCTTTGAGGTAAAATTCATAAAATCCTCTCTGAAAGCAAGGTGCATGAGTTCAGTACCTATGCTTTTTTCTACGCTGTTTATTGTTTCAGGTCTTATGACTTGCTCTTTGATTAATTTTGAGTTAATTTTGGTATATGGTCACAAACAGCTGTCTAGTTGCATTCTTTTACAAGTGACTTTCCAACTCACACAGCACCATTTATTGAAGAGGCTTTCTTTTCTCCATTGTATGTTTTTGGCTCCTTTGTTGAAAATCATCTCCCCATATATATGTGGTTATATTTCTGGGTTTCCAATTCTATTCCATTGGTCTGAGTGTTTGTTTTTCTGCCAATAACATGCTGCATTGTTTACTGTTACTTTGTAGTATAAATTGAAGTCAGGGAGTGTGATACCTCTAGGCTTGTCCTTTTTTTGTAGGATTGCTTTGGCTATTCAGGGTCTTTTGTGATTCCATACAAATGTGATCATTGTTAGATCTGTTTCTTTAAAACATGCCATTGGGATTTTGATGGGGATTGCATTATATCTGTATGTCGCTTTGGGTAATATGGCCATTTTAACTATGCTGATTCTTCCCATCCAAGAACAGGGAATATCTTTCCACTTTTTGTGTCTTCTTCAATTTCTTTTAATAATGACATAATTTTCAGTGTATGGGTCCTTCACATCCTGTGTTAAATATTTTCCTAGGCATTATGTTTTTTTGGTTGACATTGCAAAATTAATTATTTTTTCATTCTTTTTCTGAAATTCCATTGCAAGTATATAGGAATGCAATGGATTGTTGTACATTGATTTTGTATCCTGCAGCTTTGCTGTATTTCTTTATGGTTTCTAATAGTTTCTTTGGAGACGTCTTTATGGTTTTCTATATAAAGAATCGTGTCATCTGCAGAAAGTGACAATTTAACTTCTTCATGCCCAATTTAGATGTCTTTTATTTCTTTCTCTTGCCTGATTGCTCTGGCTAGAACTTCCAATACTATGTTGAGTAACAGTGGTGAAAGGGAACACTGCTCTCTTATTTCTGATCTTAGAGGAAACGTTTTCAGTTTTTCTACCATTATGGTATTTGCTGAGAGTTTGTCATATATGGCCTTTATTATGTTGAGGTACTTTCCTTCTATACACATTTTATTAAGAATTTTAATCATAATTAGATGTTGTATATTTTCACATGCTTTTTCTACATCTACTGCTGTAATCATACATTTTTTATCCTTTCTTTGAAAATGCGGTATATCACATTGATTGATTTGGTGAACAATCCTTGTTCCCCTGAAATTAACACCACTTTATCATGACACATAATCTTCCTAATGTATTGTTGTATTTGATTTGCTAGAATTTTGTTTAGGATTTTTGCATCCATATTTCTCAGAGATATCAGCCTGTAATTTTCTTTCTTTTTTTTCCAACTTAAAGTTTATTGGGGTGACAATTGTTAGTAAAGTTACATAGACCTCAGGTGTACAATTCTGTATTACATCTTCTATAGATCACATTGTGTGTTCACCACCCAGAGACAGTTCTCTTTCCATCACCATGTATTTGATCCCCATTACCCTCATCTACCACCCCCCTTTCCCCTTACAACTAAACCATTGTCTGTGTCTATGAGTTTCTGTTTCTCATTTGTTTGTTTGTTCTTTTGTTGTTTTTGGTTTATGTACCACATATCAGTGAAATCTCATGGTTCTCTACTTTTTCTGTCTGACTTATTTCGCTTAGCATTAAAATCTCAAGATCCATCCATGTTGTCACAAATGGTCCTTTTCCATCATTTCTAACCGCTGAATAGTATTCCATTGTGTATATATACCTACAACTTCTTTATCCATTCATATATCGAAGGACGTTTTGGTTGTTTCCATGTCTTGGCCACCATAAATAAAGCTGCAATGAACATTGGATCACACGTGTCTTTATGGATAAATGTTTTCAGATTTTTTGGATAGATACCCTGGAGAGGGATTGCTGGGTCATATGGTAATTCTGTTTGTAATTTTTTGAGGAATCTCCACACTGCCTTCCATAGTGGCTGCACCAGTCTGCAGTCCCACCAACAGTGTATGAGGATTCCTTTTTCTCCACAGCCTCTCCAACACTTGTTACTACTTGTCTTGTTGATGATAGCCATTCTGACTGGGGTGAGGAGATACCTCATTGTGTTTTTTATTTGAAATTTTCTGATGATTAGTAATGTTGAGCTTTTTTTCATATGTCTATTTGCCATTTGTATGTCCTCTTTGGAGAAATAGCACTTCAGGTCCTCTGACCATTTTTTAATTGGGTTGTTTGTTTTTTTCGTTGTTGCGTTGCACGAATTCATTGTATATTTTAGATATTAGCCCCTTATCAGAGGCACTGTTTGCAAAAATATTCTCCCATTTGGTTGGCTGCCTCTTTGTTTTGTCGATGGTTTCTTTTGCTGTACAGAAGGATTTAAGTTTGATACAGTCCCATTCATTTATTTTAATTTTACTTACCTTGCCTTTGGAGTCAAATTCATAAATTACTCTTTGTACCCAAGGTCCATAAGTTTAGTACCTATGTTTTCTCATATGCAGTTTATTGTTTCAGGTCTTATGCTTAAGTCTTTGATCCATTTTGAATTAATTTTGGTGCATGTTGATAACTATCAGTCCAGGTTCCTTCTTTTGTATGTGGCTTTCCAGTTCTCCCAGCACCATTTATTGAAGAGGCTGTCTTTTCTCCATTGTATGTTTTTTGCTTTTTTCTCAAATTTATCTATCCATATTTATGTGGTTTTATTTCCGGGTTCTCAATTCTATTTCATTGTTCTATGTATCTTTTTTTCTGCCAATAGAATGCTGTTTTGTTATTGTTGCCATGTAGTACAAGCTAAAGTCAGGGAGTGTGATACCTCCAGAATTGTTCTTTTTTCTTAAGATTGCTTTGGCTATTCGGGGTCTTTCGGGTTCAAAACAAATTTGATGACTGTTTGTTTTGTTTTTTTAAAAATGCCATTGGAAATCAAAACCACAATGAGATATCACCTCACCCCATTCAGAATGGCTATCATCAACAAGAAAAATAGTAACAAGTGTTGGAGAGGCTGTGGAGAAAAAGGAACCCTCATACACTGTTGGTGGGAATGCAGACTGGTGCAGCCGTTATATAAGGCAGTGTGGAGGTTCCTCAAAAAATTATGAATAGAATTGCCATACAACCCAGCAATCCCTCTCCTGGGTATCTACCCAGAAAATCTGAAAACATTTATACATAAAGCACGTGTGCTCCAATGTTCATTGCAGCTGTGTTTACGGTGGCCAAGACATGGAAACAAACAAAATATCTTTCGATAGATGAATGGATAAAGAAGTTGTGGTATATATACACAATGGAATACTATTCGGCGGTAAGAAAAGGTGATATAGGAACATTTGTGACAACATGGATGGCTCTTGAGAGTAATGCTGAGCGAAATAAGTCAGACAGAAAAAGCAGAGAACCATGTGATTTCACTGATATGTGGTATATAAACCAAAAACAACAAAAGAACAAGACAAACAAATGAGAAACAGAAACTCATAGACACAGGCAATAGTTTATTGGTTACCAGAGGGTATGGGTGGTGGTGGTGGGAGATGAGGGTAAGGGGGTTCAAATATATGGTGATGGAAGGAGAACTGACTCTGGGTGGTGAACACACAATGGGATCTATAGATGATGTAATACAGAATTGTACACCTGAAATCTATGTAATTTTACTAACAATTGTCACCCCAATAAATTTAAAAAATAAATTATGAAAAAAAAATGCCATTGAGATTTTGATGGGCATTACATTAAATCCGTGTATTGCTTTGGGTAATATGGCCATTTTAAGTATGTTGATTCTTCCAATCCATTAGCAAGGAATGTCTTTCTATCTCTTTGTGTCTTCTTCAATTTCTTTTAAAAATACCTGATAGTTTTCAGCATATAGGTCTTACATCCTTGGTTAAGTTTATCCCTAGGTGTTTTATTCTTTTTGCTGCAATTGCAAAAGGAATTGTTTTTTATATTTCTTTTTTTGAGATTTCATTGTTAGTATATAGGAATGCAATGGACTTTCGTACTTTGATTTTGTAGCCAGCAACTTTACTGTGTTTGTTGATTGTTTCTAATAGTTTTTTGGTGGAATCTTTAAAGTTTTCTATATGTAGCATCATGTCATCTGCAAAGAGTGTCAATTTAATTTCTTCATTCCCAATTTGGATGCCTTTTATTTCTTCATCTTTTCTGATTGCTCCGGCGAGGACTTCCAACACTATGTTGAAAAGCAGAGGTGATAGGGGAAAGCCCTGTCATGTTCCTGAGCTTAGCGCAAAGGACTTCCATATTTCACCATTAATTATGAGATTAGCTGAGGGTTTGTCATATAAGGCCTTTATTATGTAAAGGTATTTTCCCTCTATACCTATTTTATTCAGTGTTTTAATCATAAATGAATGTTTTATCTTGTCAAAGGCTTTTTCTGCATCAATTGATATAATCATATGATTTGTGTACTGTATTATTTTTTCTTTTTTTTTACTATCTTTACCCCACCGTACAATCTTGCTTCCATTGTCGTAGATTAAATGGCCATATAGTCATGGATTTACTTCTGGACTCTCTATTCTTTTCCATTGATCTATGTGTCTGTTTTTATGCCAGTACCATGCTGCTTTGACTACTGTAGCCTTGTAGTATAATTTGATATCAGGTATTGTTATACCTCCGACTTTGTTCTTATTTCTCAAGATTGCTGAGGCTATCCGTGGTCTTTTTTGGTCCCATATAAATTTTAGGATTATATGTTCTATTTCTTTGAAAAATGTCGTTTGCAGTTTGATAGGAATTGCGTTGAATATGTATATTGCCTTAGGCAGTATGGGCATTTTAACTATGTAAATTCTTCCTATCCATGAACATGGTATGTGTTTCCATCTATCAGTATTTTCTTTCATTTCTTTCTTCAGTGTCTTATAATTTTCTAAGTACAGATCTTTTACTTCTGTGGTTAAATTTATTCCCAGATATGTTATAGTCTTTGAAGGTATTGTAAATGGGATTGTTTTTTTAATTTCTCCTGATGTGTTATTATTGGTGTATACAAATGCAACTGATTTCTGAATATTAATTTTGCATCCTGCTACTTTACTAAATTAATCTATCAGCTCTATTAGTTTCTTGGTGGAGTCCTTAGGGTTCTCTCTCTATAGATAGTATAATGTCATCTGCATATAATGACAGTTTTACTTCCTCCTTACCGATTTGGATGCCTTTTATTTCTCTTTCTTGTCTGATTGCTATGGCTGGAACTTCCAGCACTATGTTGAATTACAAGTGGAGAAAATGGGCAACCTTTCCTTGTTCCTGATCTTAAGGGGAATGGTTTTAGCTTTTCCCCATTGGGTATGATGTTAGCTGTGGGTTTATCATATATGGCCTTTATTATGTTGAGATATGATCCTCTATTCCCACTTTCTTAAGGGTTTTTATCATAAATGGCTGCTGGATTTTATCAAATGCTTTTTCTGCATCTATTGATATGATCATGTGATTTTTATTTTTCATTTTGTTAATGTGGTGTATCACATTAATTGATTTATGATGTTTGACCCCCCTTGCATACCAGGGATGAATCCCACTTGATCATGGTGTATGATTTTTTTATGTATTGCTGAATTCTGTTCGCTAAATTTTTTGTGAGGATTTTTGCATCTATGTTCATTAGAGTATCGGCCTGTAGTTTTTTTTTTTTTTTGTTTTTGTTGTCTTTTTTTTTCATCAGGGTGATGGTGGCTTAAAAAAAAGTGTTTGGGAGTCTTCCTCCTTCTGGATTTTTGGAAGAGCTTGAGGAGAATAGGTGATAATTCTTTTTGAACGTTTTGTAAAATTCACCTGTAAAGCCATCTGGTCCAGGGCTTTTTGTTGTTGGGAGATTTGTTGATTACTGATTCAATTTCCTGGTGGTAATCAGTCTATTCAGGTTTTCTGTTTCTCTTTGAGTTAGCCTTGGAAGGTTGTATGCCTCTAGAAAATTGTCCTTTTCTTCCAGATTGTCAAATTTGTTGGCATATAGTTGCTCATAGTATTTCTTTAAATTTTTTTATTTCTGTGTCTGTTGTCACTTCTTTTCTTTTTTTTTTTTTTTTTTTTATTTTTTTTTTCCTCTTTTTTTTTTTTGTTCTCTTTAGGTTTTTTGTCAATTTTTGTCTTCTCTTCTAAGAACCAACTCTTGGATTTTTTGATCTTTTTTGTTGTTTTTCTGGTTTTTATTTCATTTATTTCACTCTTCTCTATTATTTCCTTCCTGATCTTTTGTTGTGTTTTTTTTTTTTGCTGTTCTTTTTCCAGAGATAAACTGTTGATTAGTGATGTTTCTTGTTTCTTTAGGTAGGCCTGCAATGCTATGAATTTCCCTCTTGGGACTGCTTTTGCTGCATCCCATAGATTTTGGGTTGTCATGTTTTCATTTTTGTTTGTCTCGAGATATCTTTTCATTTCTTCCTTGATCTCACGTTAACCCATTCATTATTTAGTAACATGTTATTCACCCTCCATGTCTTTCAGTTTTTTTTCCTGTTGTTGATTTCTAATTCCATAGCACTGTGGTCAGACAAGACAATTGGTATGATTTCAATTTTCTTGAGTTTATCAAGATCTGTTTTGTGGCATAACATGTGGTCTATCTTTTAAAATGTTCCATGTGCCCTGTGAAGAACGTGTATTTTGCAGCTTTGCGGTGAAATTCTCTGAAAATATCAATTAAATCCAAGTGGTCCAATGTGTCATTTAAGGCTGTTGTTTCCATATTGATTTTCTGTCTGGAAGACCTGTCCCTTGTTGTCAGAGGTGTGTTGAAGTCCCCTACTATGATAGTGTTACTGTTGATCTCTGTCTTTATGTCAGTCAATATCTGTTTTATATATTTAGGTGCTCCTATGTTGGGTGCATAGATGTTTACTAGGGTTATGTCCTCTTGTCGGATCGATCCCTTTATTATTATATAGTGCCCATCTTTGTCTTTTAATATGTTCTTCATTTTAAAGTCTATTTTGTCAGATATAAGTATTGCAACTCCAGCTTTTTTCTCATTTCCATTTGCATGAAATATCTTACTCCAACCCTTCACTTTCAGCCTGTGTGTGTCTTTTGATCTGAGGTGAGTCTCTTGTATACAGCATATACAAGGGTCTTGCTTTCTTATCCACTCAGCCACCCTATGTCTCTTGATTGGAGCATTTAATCCATTTACATTTAAAGTGATTATTGATAGGTACATAGTTATTGCCATTTTTAAGTTTGTAGTTAGATTGTTTTCATCTTTCTTCTATTTACAGAAGTCCTTTTAGTATTTCTTGCAATGCTGGTTTGGGGGTAATAAATTCCTTTAGCTTATCCTTTTCTGGGAAGCTCTTATCTCTCCATCAACTTTAAATGATAGTCTTGCTGGATAAAGCAATCTAGGTTGTAGGCTTTTGTTTTCCATCATTTTGAGTATCTCTTGCCACTCACTCCTGCCCTTCAATGTTTCTGTAGAAAAATCATTTGATAGTCTTATGGGAGTTCCCTTGTATGTAACCCTGTGTCTTTCTCTTGCTGCTTTAGGATTCTCTCTTTGTCTTTAACCTTTGCCATTTTGACTATAATATGTCTTGGTGTGGACCTGTTTGGGTGTATCCTGGTTGGAACTCTCTGCACTTCCGGGGCTTGTATGTTGGTTTCCTTCATCAGGTTAGGGAAGTTTTCTGACATTATTACTTCAAATATGTTCTCAATCCCTTGCTTCCTCTCTTCACCTTCTGGTATTCCTATGATGCGCATGTTGTTGCACTTGATGTTATCCCAGAGGTTTCTTAAACCATCTTCATTGTTTTTTATTCTTTTTTTTTCTGTTGTTCTGTTTGGGTGATCTCTGCTAACTTGTCTTCTAAGTCGCTGATTCGATCCTCTGCTTCATCTAACCTGCTGTTAATTCCTTCAAGTGAGTTCTTTATTTCAGTAATTGTGTTCTTTAGTTCTAACTGGTTGTTCATTATGATTTCTATATCCTGCTTATGTCTTCTCTAAGCTCCTTAAACATTCTTATCATCAGTGTTCTGAACTCTGTCTCTGATAGGTTGGTTACCTCTGTTTCATTTGGTTCCATTTCTGGAGGTTTCTTCTGTTCTTTTATTTGGGACATGTTTCTTTGTTTCCCCATTCTGGCTGACTCTCTGTGTTTGCTTTGATGTATTAGGTAGATCCCCTAGAGTTCTTAGTTCTTGCTGGGTTATCTTATGTAGTATGTGTCCTTTATATTTGACTTGCAGTACTTCGTTCTTCTCCTCTGCGTATCCTCCAAAGGTGACTCTTGTGTTGTGTATATTGTCCTGTTAAAGAAGATCTGTAATTGCTTTTCGCTTGTGAGTAGGTGGGGTTAACTCCTAGGCTGACTAGTTGTGAGACTTGGCTCTCCCCACTGCAGGGTGTTCTGCTGCGTGAGGGTTGACTACTTAGATGTGGTTTGGTCTCTATGGGCTCTTGTGCCTGTAGAGAATTCCCTCTGGGTGTGTCACTTGTAGGTCAAACCCGGTAGTACTCTGGTTTGGTCTGGAGTTGGCCTCTGGGTGTGTGAATCTTGTGCCTCTTAAGCTGGGCGTGGTGTAGGGCAATTTCAGAACAAAGCAAATCACCAAGCACAAGAACAACAAAGACAAAATCAAATTCATTCACATGTAAAAACAACCGACAACTCACACTCAACACAGGCAAAGATATCAAAGATATAAAGTCAAAACAAAACCAAAAAAAAAAAAAAAAGCAGTGCCAGTCTTGGCTTAAGCCCACCAAGTAATCTCCACATTGTCCTCTGCTGTACCAGAGTCCTTTGTGTATTGTGCAGGCAGAGCCGCTCACCTGGTGCCCAGAGTGACGTTAGGACTGCAGATTTAGACGAGTGGGTCTGAGGGGTCTGGATGGTAGTTTCTACAAAGCCAGTGCAGTTTCTGCCCTTGCCTGCACATATGCGCACTGAGAGTAGCACCACCAGCCCTGTGTCCAGTTCTCCTGAGTCTTAGGGTACTTCTTCCTTGTGTGTGTGTGTGTGGCGAGCGTGATATTTCTCAGCTGCTAAAAGCCCAGAGCTGTGTCTGCTGCCTACTGCTGATCCCTGGGAGTGTCTCCACCGATGTAATTACACTGCCCTAGGCAGGCCAGAAAGGGTGGGGGCTGGGGATGGAGGGGTCTCTTCTCTTCTAGCCCAGCAAAAATCACACTCTTCCCAGCCTCTTCCCTGGGTCAGAGCTGCATGCCGGTCTTCCCATAGCCTGAGCAGTAAGCTTCCTCTGTAATCTGACCTGTATTATTTTTATGTGATGTATTACATTGATGGATTTGCGTATGTTGAACCATCCTTGTGCCACTGGGATGAACCCCAGTTGATAGTGATGAATAATGTTTTTAATGCATTGTTGCATTTGATTTATTAAAATTATGTTTAAGAGTTTTGAATCATTATTTATCAGAGATATTGGTCTGTAGTTTTCTTTCTTTTTGTTATCATTACCAGATTTTGGTATCAGGGTAATGTTTTCCTCATAAAATGAGTTAGGGAGTATTGCCTCTTCTTCAATTATTGTGGAAGAGTTTGTGTCAAACAGGTATTAGGTCCTTTTTAAAGGTTTGGTAGAATTCACTAGTGAAGCCATCTGGTCCCTAACTTTTGCTTTTGGGAAGGTTTCCGATGACTGATTCAATTTCCTTGCTGGTGTTCAGTGTATTCAGATTTTCCAGTTCTTCATGATTCAGCCTAGGAAATCTATGTGTTTCTAACAACTTGACCATGTCTTCTAGGTTATTGAAATTGGTGGAATGTAGTCCTGCATACTATTCTTGGCTGATCCTTTGTATTTCTATGGCATCCATGATAACTTCCCTCTTTCATTTCTGATTTTGTTTATTAGTGTCTTTTCTCTTTGTATCTCAGTGATTCAAGCCAAGGGTTTGTAAATTTTATTAATATTTTGAAAGAAGGAGCTCTTTGTCACAATAATTTTTTCTGTCTTTCTCTTCTCTATTTCATTAGTTCTGCTTTGATTTTTATTGTTTCCTTTCTTCTGCTGACCTTGGGTTTCATTTGTTCTCCTTTTTCTAGTTCTTTAAGGCATAATGTGAGTTTATTTATCTAGGATTTTACTTGTTTGTTGAGATTGGCCTATAATGATATAAATTTCCCTCTTAAAACTGCTTCGCTGCAACCCCAAAATTTTGGTAGGATGTATTTTGTATGTATCTTTTGATCACTCCTCGTATTTCTTCTTTGACCCGGTTGTACTTTAAAAGTATGTTGTTTGATCTCCACATATTTGTAGTTTTTCCTGCTTTCTTTTTGTTGTTGATATCCAACTTCAAAACTTTGTAGTCATAGAATATGCTTGGTATGTTTTCAATGTTCTCAAATTTGATGAGGCTAGGTTTATGTCCCAATAGATTGTCTATCCATGAGAATGTTCCATGTACACTAGAAAACAATGTATATTTTGATATTCTAGGATGAAGTGCTTTATAAATGGCAATTATGTCCATTTCATCTAATGTTTCATTTAGGACTGCTATTTCTTTATTTATTTTTTGATTGTTGATCTATCCATAGTTGCCAATGATGTATTTAGGTCCCCCATTATAATTGTGTTTTGGTCAATTTCTCCCTTTAGTTCTGTTAGTAGTTCCTTGGTATATTTCAGTGCTCCCTTATTGGAGGTATAAATATTGATGACTGTTATGTCTTCTTATTGTGTAGTGCCTTTTATCATTATGTAATGTCCCTTGTTTCCATTTTTATCCTGAAGTCTGTTATCTGTATGGATACACCAGGTTTTCTCTGGATACCATTTTCTTGTAGTGTCCTGAAGTCTGTTTCATCTGATATCAGTATGACTTCATCTGATTTTCTCTGGATACCATTTTCTTGGAGTGTCCTGAAGTCTGTTTCATCTGATATCAGTATGACTCATCTGATTTTCTCTGGATACCATTTGCGTGGACTGTCCATTTCCACCCTTTCACTTTGAGCCTATGTTTGTTCTTGTAGCTGAGATGTGTCTCTTGGATGCAACATATGGTTTGTTTAGTTTTTTGGTCCAATCTGCTACTCTATGCCTTTTGATTGGTGAGTTCAGTCCATTTACAGTTAGGATGAATACTGATATGTGAGGATTTCCCTTCTGTCTATCTTTGGTTTTCTGGTGAGACTGTGTCTCCATTGTTTCTTTGCCTTTTTGTTGTTGTCTATTATTTGTATGTGGTGGTATTCTATGATTTTTCACTCTGTTTCTTCTTTACTTACATTATATAATTCGGTTTTGGATTTTCTTTTTGAGTGTTTACCATTAAGTTTACGTAAAAGAAAGTTTCATATTTAGAGTGTTCCATTTTCTTCAGCATGCTTACTTTCTCCATTTCCATATTATGGTTCAGGCCTTTACTCTCCCCCACTTTTATGTTTTGGTTGTCACAAATTATCTCTATGCTGGTCGATACGCCTCATTCAGTATTTCTTATAGTGCAGGTCGCGTGTTAGAAAATTACCTCAGCTTCTGTATGTCTGGAAAGGTCTTTATTCCTATTTCATCTCTAAAGGATATCTTTGCTGGATAAATTATTATTGGGTCATAATTTCTCTCTTTCAATAGTTTGAGTATTCCATTCCATGCCCTCCTGGCTTGTAGAATTTCTACTGAAAAAATTGACAATAATCTAATGGGCTTTCCTTTGTAGGTTACCGGCATCTTTTCACTGGTTGCATTCAGGATTCTTTCTTTGTCGTTAACTTTTGACAGCTTCAATACAAAGTACCTTGGAGAAGACCTGTTGGGGTTGAGGTAACTAGGTGTTCTATTTGCTTCTTGGATTCGAGGGTCCAGTTCTGTCCACAAATTTGGGAAGTTCTTGTCAACTATTTGTTTGAATATACTCCCTGTTCCCTTCTCTCTTTCTTCTCCTTCTCTTATGACCATTATTCTTATATTGCACTTTCTGATGGAGTCTGAAAGTTCTTTTAGAGTTATTTTATTTATTTTGAGTCTCAAGTCTCTTTTGTCTTCCATCCATGTCATTTCCATTTTTTTATCTTCAATGTCACTGATTCTTTCCTCCATCTGTTCCACTCTACTACCTCAGCTGGCTATTTCATTCTTCATTTCTTTTATTGAGTTCTTAATCTCCAGAAAGTCTATTTGATTCTTTTTTAAAATTTAAATCTCTTTGGTAAAATGTTCATTTTGTTCTTTGATTTTGTTTCTGATTTCATTAAAATTCCTGTCAGTGTTTTTTGTTTGTTTGTTTGTTTGTTTGTTTGTTTGTTTGCATCTCGTTGAGTTTTTTTAGAACTGCAACCTTAAATCTCTGTCATTTAAGTCACATATTTACATGTCTTTAAGTTCATTTTGTGGAGACTTTTTTTTTTTTTTATTAATTAGTTTCAGGTGCACAAGACTTTTAATTTTCTTTCTGAACTGTCTTGTTACCTTGGTTATTCATGGCAATTAATGAATTGTTTCTCTTCTTGGGCATCTACATGAGTGAATTCTGCAGCAGGTTGATATGAAGAGGTCTTTCTTTTGCTTTCCAGTAAGTATTCCTAGAGCAGTTTATTTTCTCTTGCTTTGTTCCAGCTTCTCACAGAGGGAGATTTCCTGTGGCAGTGAGCTTCTCCTCTGTGACATGGTCTCAGGGCACCAACCCTGTTTGAAGATATGGTTAGTGATGGGATTGTGAACCCCTCAGATCCCAGTGCTCTGCCTGCAGCCAGATGCAGAGCTATGTGCCTCAGTAGCACTGGATGCCCCTCATTGAAATCAGCTAGGAAAAGGTGGGGGAATGATGGGCTGGAAGAAGCAGGTTGCTGTGGTTTTGTTCTTCTCTGAGTAATGGTGACTGCCAGACCACAGTTGTCTTGCCTCTATAGCTCCTTCTTGTCACTGGAATTAGCCTCAGTGTGCATCTGCTGCTCAGGAATTGTCTCTGCAGTTCTTGGGGCTGTAGATATTCTACTATTTAATCCAACACTGCTACTATTTTGGGGGAACCCATTGCTAACACTAGAAGGGTGTAGGGGAGGAAAGCTCTTGCAGCTTTAGGGGAGACAGCCAGGATCCATGGCTTCATTATTTACCTAGCATTGAGGGATTTTAGACCACTGTTGTCACACTTCTGTGTTCAATCTTTGCCCCATGGTCTCTGCCCTGATCACTGGATTCAGCTGTATTATATGCTGGTCACTAAAGCAGAATTGCTGGGGCCACAGAGAGTGCACCTTCAGTATTAATACTTCCCTTTCCCAGGGCCACAGTGAGCTCTGGACTGTGTCCCATGGAGCCCATCTCTGCAATTCTTCTTTTCCTCCTTCCCTGTTTGCCCTGATTCACTCACTTTCAGATGTCTGGATGCATAGATCTCTCAGATGTGTCTGTGTGTTGGGTAGGGAATCCTTTGTTGAATGGTTTTTTCAACTTGTTGTAACTTCAAGGGGAGATATCAAGGAGTACCTCTCACATCACCAGATTTCTGAACTATTCTACACTGACTTTGAAGGTGACTCCTCAAATAGAGGATACACTAACCCTGAGATTAAAGAGAAGCTAACCAGCTTCTATCACTGTCTCTCTTAAATGTATTTGTGTGCCTTATGATTCCAGAGATTGTTGTGTAATGGTTAAGAATGATTGTGTAATTTAGTGTTGAATGCCCAATATTGCTAGAGCAGACACATAATTGTAGATACTGTGAGGTGCCTGATGCTTATGCAATATTTTTTGAACTCCAAGGCACTGTTGATCCTACATAATTCAGTCTCTTACATTTCCCAATTATCATCATCAGCATATCAATTCTCTTCATCACCATCCTTTAGGGGTATGCCACATATCACAATCATTATCCTTTGAAACATATGGCCTGGAACTATTCAATAGCTGCAATATGATGATGACTCTGGGCTGCTGAGCACAAGTGATTGGCACATTAAACTGCTAAGAGACTCTTGTCTGGGGTAGACAGAATTCTCTCCAATATAGTCCTAAGAGACCCTCTAGCAATTAAAAAAAATAGTAATTTGAAATCCTTCCTACTTGTCTGTTGACAGCCCACTCTAAATGGAGTCTCAGTAGTTTATCTTTTCTCATAACCCATATTAAAACAATTCAAGTGTAAGCCAGTAGAAGTTGGAGCGTTTTACAGACCCTGCCATTATCAATTTAAGAAGTATTTCAAAGTCTATTCATTCCCAGATATAACACTATAAATCAATTTGATGTATGCAAGAGATTAATTTTCTTAAACTGTGATCAGTAAATTAGCTCATCAATTAAAAATTTCACACTTACCCTTACACATATTTATATATATGTGTAATGATTTTTAAAAGAAGTTTTAAGAAAACTTAAGCTTTTATAAAGCTGATATGTATTCTAAAACCTAAAGAAATCTCTCATGTTTTCCCATCCACACTATATCCAGCCTATTGAGAGCACATTTTGGAAATGAGGAAGCTCTAGCTAGTTAAAATAAAATGACACCTGATTGAAGATTCTGAGTTTGAAGACATATTTCTTCAAATAAAATTTGAAAACTTAAATTTGAAAACTTGAATGTTATTCAAACATTTTAAACTTGGTGCCATCATTAAAACTGATGTATTTTTAGAATTAATAAATCTGTAGTTGAGTGGCATTTCAATTGCAAATTTTCCAGAGATGAATGAAAACAATGCTGGATTGGCTAGTGTGCAACAATTGCATATTTGTGTGTTCTAATTGCGTCTGATGTTCTTTTACTGCTTCTGACTAATTGTTATATAGAGTTGCTTCATATATGTAAATACCTCTTAATTTCTTCCCTAGGTAGCCGCAAACTGCACTAAGTGATTCATGTATTTGTTGTAAACCACCTGAAAATTATAAGGCATTATTATCTGAAAAACCTGTAAGATAGAGTAGTTATTTTTTTTTTAATTTTAATAACTTATTTTAGTTTTCAGTTATACATGACATACAATATTATATTAGTGTCAGGTGTACAACAAGGTGAATAGACATTTAAATAGCTTATGAAGTGATCACCCTGATAAATTTAGTACTCATCTGACACCATATATATTTATTACAATATTACTTACTATACTAGTTATGCTATGCTTTACATCCACATGAGTATTTTGCAACTACTAATTTGTACTTCTTAACACCTTCCCGTTTTTCATGCAGGCTCTTAACCCCCTCCCATCTGACAACCATCAAAATTTTCTCTGTATCTATGAGTTACTTTCTCTTTTGTTTGCTTATTTTGTTCTTTAGATTCTACATATAAGTGAATTCATATGGCATTTGTCTCTCTCTGACTTACTCTGCTCACACAGTACACTCTAAGTCCATCCATGTTGTTGCAGGTGGCAAGATTTCATTTTTTATGGCTGAGTAACATTCCATTGTATATATGTACTACCTCTTCTTTATCCACTCATCCACTGATGGACACCAAGATTGCCTCCATAACTTGGGTAATGTAAATAATGCTGAAATGAACATATGGATGCACATGTCCCTTCAAAGAAATGCTTTGTGTTTCTTTGGATAAATACCCAGAAGTGACATTACTGGGTCCTTCTTTGTCTTTTGTTATAGCTTTGGTTTTTTTTTGTTTTGTTTTTTTTTTGTTTGTTTTTTTTATTAATTAGTTTCAGGTGCACAAGACAAAGCAAAACTTAGACATTTATCATTTATATCCCTCACACTGTGTGAACCCCCCTCCCCCCATCCACTATCCCTCTGTACGTTCCCAAAACCTCTCACCTTCCCCTTATCCCCACCCCCCCGCCCCTCTAGCAACCCTCTGTTTTTCCTCCATGTTTCCAAAACTGTTTCTGATTAGTTCATTCACTTATTCTTTTCTTTAGATTCCGCATATAAGTGAGATCATATGGTATTTGTCTTTCTCTTTCTGACTTATTTCACTTAACATAATGTTCTCTAGGTCCATCCATGTTGTTGCAAATGGTAAGATTTCTTTCTTCTTTATGGCTGCGTAATACTCCATTGTATAAATGTACCACAGTTTCTTAATCCAGTCATCTACTGATGGGCATTTCGGTTGTTTCCAGGTCTTGGCTATTGTATATAGTGCTGCAATAAACATAGGAGTGCATAAAGATTTTTGAATTGGAGTTTTGGATTTCTCCGGATAGATACCTAGGAGTGGGATTGCTGGATCATAAGGTAGTTCCATTTTCAGATTTTTGAGATATCTCCAAACTGTTTTCCATAGTGGCTGCACCAATCTGCATTCCCACCAACAGTGCACCAGCGTTCCCTTTTCTCCGCATCCACGCCAGCACTTGTTGTTTGTTGATTTATTGATGATAGCCATCCTGACTGGGGTGAGGTGGTATCTCATTGTGGTTTTTATTTGCATTTCTCTAATGGTTAGTGAGGTTGAACATTTCTTCATATGTCTGTTTGCCATCTGTGTGTCCTTTTAGAAAAATGTCTCTTCATGTCCTCTGCCCATTTTTTAATTGGGTTGTTTGTTTTTTTGGAGTTGAGTTGAGTGAGTTTTTTATAAATTTGTGATATTAACCCCTTATCAGATATATCATTGGCAAATATCTTTTCCCAATCAGTAGGATCCCTTTTTGTTTTATTGATGGTTTCCTTTGCTGTGAAAAAGCTTTTTAGTTTGATGTAATCCCACATGTTTATTTTTCCTCTTACTTCCTCATGAGGATATATCAGTAAAAATCTTACTCGGTAATGTCTGTGAAGTTTCTTCCTATATTTTCTTCTAGGAATTTTATGGTTTCAGATCTTACATTTAAATCTTTAAGCCATTTTGAATTTATTTTTGTATGTGGTGTAAGGAGGTGATCCAGCTTCATCTTTTTGCATGTGTCTGTCCAAGTTTCCCAGCACCATTTATTGAATAGACTGTCTTTACCCCACCGTACATTCTTGCTTCCATTGTCATAGATTAAATGGCCATATAGGCATGGATTTATTTCTGGACGCTCTATTCTGTTCCATTGATATATGGGTCTGTTTTATGCCAGTACCATGCTGTTTTGATTACTGTAGCCTTGTAGTATAATTTGAAGTCAGGTATTGTTATACCTCCCACTTTGTTCTTATTTCTCAAGATTGTTGAAGATATCCGGGGTCTTTTGTTATCCCATATAAATTTTAGGATTATATGTTCTATTTCTGTGAAAAATGTCGTTGGTAGTTTGATAGGAATTGCGTTGAATATATATATTGCCTTAGGCAGTATGGACATTTTAACTATATTAATTCTTCCTATCCATGAACATGGTATGTGTTTCCATCTATTTGTATCTTCTTTCATTTCTTTCTTCAGTGTCTTATAATTTTCTGAGTACAGATCTTTTACTTCTTTGGTTAAATTTATTCCCAGGTATTTTATAGTCTTTGGAGCAATTGTAAATGGAATTGCTTCATAATTTCTCCTTCTGATGTTTTATTATTGGTATATACAAATGCAACTGATTTCTGAATATTAATTTTGTATCCTGCTACTTTACTAAATTCATCTATCAGCTCTAATAGTTTCTTGGTGGAGTCTTTAGGGTTCTCTAAATATAGTATCATATCATCTGCATATAATGACAGTTTTACTTCCTCCTTACCGATTTGGATGCCTTTTATTTCTTTTTCTTGTCTGATTGCTGTGGCTAGAACTTCCAGCACTATGTTGAATAGAAGTGGAGAAAGTGGGCAGCCTTGCCTTGTTCCTGATTTTAAGGGGAATGGTTTTAGTTTTTCCCCATTGAGTATGATGTTAGCTGTGGGTCTATCATATATGGCCTTTATTATGTTGAGATATGATCCCTCTATTCCCACTTTCTTAAGGGTTTTTATCATGAATGGCTGCTGAATTTTATCAAATGCTTTTTCTGCGTCAATTGATATGATCATATGATTTTTATTTTTCATTTTGTTAATGTGGTGTATCACATTGTGTGATAGTTTCATTTACAAGGAAGCAAACAAAAAGTTTTTTGAGTTTTTAACCAAGTACTGTTCTTTAGGGTATTGTAGTATAATTAGCTCCACATCCAATTACACAAATGTGCTCCAATTTTTGACATGCTTTTATTATTTCCTGGTCCAAATCTCTCTGAGTTTATTCCAATGGTCTATTAAGGTTGAATAATGTGGGTGTAAGAATTGTAAACAGTGCATGAGTGGTCCAATCCATTTCTGCTGGTGAAAGGGTAGTTTTGGTTTTGTTAAAAATTTTTGAAGGAGATAAAAAATTGTCCAAAGGGTTATACCAAATATCAAATAGTGAGTTTCTCACACATTTATGGATACAAAAATTCCAAAAGACTGGGAAATTTGGAAAATCTGTCAGTTTATATATATAACAGATCCTACCATTTTGTCTGTGGAAGTAATATTGTAGGAAAGTGGATATCCAAATCTTCCTGTTATAGGTGTTTTGTTAGGTGATAAGTGGAAAGAATGATAGTTTAGATTGAGAATAGATGGTTTAGCTGTAGTTTCTGCTCTAATTCTAGTGCTGGTAGGTGTTTTAAATGGAGCACTACTGTTAGGTGTAGTACTGTTAGTAGATGTAGTTATTGCTCTCCTCCTTATAATCCTCATAATCCTCCTCATCATAATCATCATAAACATCGTCTTCCTCTTCTCCAGGTACCCACCAAAAGTTATAGATTAAATTGGTAAAGCCCTTGTAAGATTCTAGTATTAACTGGAAGCATGTAGAATCAGGACTGAGACTATAAAAGTGTGATGTTATGTTATTAAAATTCTGATTTGATGTACAATAAGCCAATTCTGTACATTCTATCAGTGTATCCTTGCATGTTTGGACATCTTGTCTTTGTGGTGCTTGGTGTGTAAATTCTCTCCATCCCCTGGTTGTCTGCAGTCTTTGCAATATAACTTGCATGTATCTGTCCTGTGCCTTGTACAGATAGCAATTGGATCAAGTTCATACTCTTCTGTTAAAAAATGTACTCAAAATCCTAGAAATGTTGTATAGAATGAATTCAGGAATATGTTCCTCTAATCCTGGTGCTGGAAGGAGTGGAACCTGTGGGTACCTTATACGTTGCTTTAGAAAGTGGTAACAAAGTAATGTGAGATGGAACTACAGTATGAATTGTAGCAGAGATTGTGTTATTAGTAGGGTCTACACCTGTGATATAAGGAGGATAGATAGCAGAAGTTTCTGAAAGCATTTGTTCTAATAGTGGCACTGCATAATGACTAGGAGTAGGTAATTCAGGTCTAGCAAGCAAGATTTCAGGGTTATGTTCTCTCTGACACTTATGCAGCAACTGACGAATACAATGTACCGTATATACTAAAAGCCAAGCAAATCCTACATTTTCATATTCAGTTTGATGTCTAGCCAAAAGCTGTATGCTTGAACAAATTTGTATCAGTAAGTCCTTATGTTCTTGCATTAAGGTCCCATTCCTTACAGGAGTGAGAAGATCAAATCTACATATCCAAGAAGAGTCATCTTGTGGTTCCCATCTAGAGCCACAACGTTTCCAGAAGACATAGTATTAGCTCGTTTTGTGTCTCTGCCCCTCCTACCAGTCTCAGTGTGACCTCTTCATTATATACTTATTTATAGTGGTTCTGTTCAGCCAGTGTTAAGAAGATTCTTAAAGTTTACTGTTCTGTAATTTATTTGTAATTTTGGTGTGATCCTGGGGTGCAGAATGTACAGCATTTTACCTAATCTGCCATCTTGAATCGCTCTCTTCTTTCATTAAACCTCAGTATTTAGAACAACAAAAACAATGGTGAATTTTCTGATTGAAGCAGGGCAATGGAGTCATATGGAGCCTTGATACCTCTCTTTACCACCTCTTTACCATCTCTTATAATCTAGCCAATTCTAAGACTCCTCCACAGAGGGTTAGGGTTACAGAAAACAGTTTGATTATAACTAGGTATTAATATAGTCAAGTTGTGACTATCATAAAAATGCTGCAGAAAAAATCACAGTAGATCACCACTTTTTCTCACATGGCATCTAAAGTCTAGAGAAAATTTGCTAAACACACAAGGCTATATCTGACATTTTATTTATTTATTTATCTATTTATTCATTCATTCATTTATTTATTTATTTAAATTAAAGTTTATAGGGGTGACAATTGTTAGTAAAGTTACATAGATTTCAGGTGTACAATTCTGTACTATATCATCTATATATCACATTGTGTGTTCACCACCCAGAGCCATTTGTCTTTCCATCACCATATAATTAACCCTGTTTACCCTCTTCTACAACCCCCCTTCTCCCTGACCCTCTGGTAACCCCTAAACTATTGTCTATGTCTATTAGTTTTTGTTCCTTCATTTGTTTGTCTTGTTCTTTTGTTGTTTTCAGTTTTATATACCACATATTAGTGAAATCATATGGTTCTCTACTTTTTCTGTCTGACTTATTTCTCAAGATCCATCCATGTTGTCACAAATGGTCCTGTTTCATCTTTTCTTATTGCCGAATAGTATTCCATTGTGTATATATACCACAACTTCTTTATCCATTCATCTATCGAAGGATATTTTGATTCTTTCCATGTCTTGGGCACTGTAAATAAAGCTGCAATAAACATTGGAGCACGCATGTCTTTATTGATAAATATTTTTCAGATTTTTTGGTAGATATCTGATATTTTAAAAGGCCTTGAAATGGCATAGTATTTGACTTGCAAAAGATTGTGGGTACACTTCTAATAGAACCTGTATCATATTTCAAACTGTGTTGATGTGTGATGAGAAAACCAATGGGGCCTGGACTAAGAAGATGGACCCAGTTGTCAGAAAACAAGACTCAAACCTTAATGTGGCTTTACTTTGACTGGACTTTTGATTTCTTTCTAGGTCAACCCCTCAAAATAAACTAAGTAACTTTGTTGTAAGTGGTAAGCTTCCCACACTTTTGTCCATACTAATTTGTTTCTATGGGTTTTAAAAATTAGTATAGAATAATACAAGATAATGGAGATTCATATGGATTATTAGGAAGATCAGTCTTGGCAAACAGAATAGATTATTTAACTATGTTGCAAATTTAGATGCTGTAATTTAATTGTTATAATTTTCCTTTCAAGGAAATTAGAGTTATATCTTAGATTCCAGATAATGTCTTCTAATTTGTTATCTTTAGTTTGAAATATTTTTTTCCCATTCATTGTAAATACTGGTTGCTATATAATAGGAGTGTTATAGCAATAGCCCTGGCACTGAAATATATTTCAGAAAAAGAGGGAAAAAGACTGAGAAAATAAAATGTTTTACCTTGACTGTGTCATATTAAAGCACTCTCCCTATCATAGCAGAGAACAAAGGCTTTTCTGGAGACAGTGGTTGGAGTCTTGTCAATAAATGTTTCCTTCCAGGGCAAGAATTTAAACTTTTGCCTTTGATTTGACATTGTCCATCATTCTCTCAAGTTCAACATTCCATACCAATGGTTATACTTAGAGATTTTCTAGGATATTCTGAACAGTGTAAAAATTGAATTTTATCTGTCTTTCTCTTATGAAAGCTCTTCCAATTCATTTCATTGATTTCTGTTTTTACTGGCCTAATTCTCACTAGGATTTTCCTTGGTTCTAAGCCTTCTAAGGAAATCTTGTAAATACCTGGAAGATATATTTAAGCCTTGGCCATAGTTTTAATTAACTAGATAGATATCAGATACTAATGCTACTGTGGGGGATGGAACTAACACTTGTTATATAGGTTCTTTCTTATATCAAGCATCCTTTTTATGGAGCTGTATTTAAACATGTCATATCTGAGATTGTTAGTGCATAGTTTAAGGCAAAACAAATTTATACAGTAGAAAGAGCATGGGCTTTGGGAGTTAACAAACATTGTCTTGAGTTTCAGTTCCACCACTTAATGGTTGTGTGTTCTTAAGCAATTTACCTTCTCAGGTTTAATTTTCTCTTTATTGAAATGAACATAACACTACTTGAATTCTCTCCTCACCCACCCTCCTTTACACATATACACATATTCACTCAGTCATGTAACATAAAAGAAAATGAATGAATAAATAAATAAGCAAAGAAATATTAAAAACATAAGACACTTTATTTTTATTGCTTCTCCATTGCTATATACTCCTTGAAGTTTGAAAATGTTTTATTATGTTTCTAAATGAAACATGAGCAAGGCTTTTAATTATGAATAATTCACATTATTCACTCACAAATTAAAATGTAAGTATACTTATTAGAAGCCAGTTAAAAATATAAAGAACCTTGCACTATGATGTTCAGTATGTGTCAGTAATGTAGGCCTATAAATAACAAGATGATTTAAAATAATGGTTTAAATAATCTTAATATATATATATATATATATATATATATATATATATATATATATACCATCATACTGTTGGTAGGAAAATAAACCTAATGCTTATGTCTTAATTGCAACTATTTATAGATAAAAATGATTGATTTTTTTCACAGGTGCAGTTTAGAAACAGAGTTAATTGCCAACAACCCAGAAAGAGCAAACTATACATTTTTAAAGATTTCTCTTGCCATCAATATAGAAGGTTGTGTTTGAATGAAAAGTTCGTAATAGAGAATAAAAGTATCATGGAATTTTATTCTGGAAATTTAGAACTTCTGTTATACTTTTTTTCATCTTGCTGTTCAGGTTGTCCATTTTTTTTTTTTTAATTTTATTTTATTAAATTTATTGGGGTGACAATTGTTAGTAAAATTACATAGATTTCAGGTGTACAATTCTGTATTACATCATCTATAAATCCCATTGTGTGTTCATCACCCAGAGTCAGTTCTCCTTCCATCACCATATATTCGATCCCCCTTACCCTCATCTCCCACCCCCCACCCCCCGCCCCCATTACCCTCTGGCAACCACTAAACTATTGTCTGTGTCTATGAGTTTCTGTTTCTCATTTGTTTGTCTTGTTCTTTTGTTGTTTTTGGTTTATATACCACATATCAGTGAAATCACATGGTTCTCTGCTTTTTCTGTCTGACTTGTTTCGCTCAGCATTACTCTCTCAAGATCCATCCATGTTGTCACAAATGTTCCTATATCATCTTTTCTTACTGCCGAATAGTATTCCATTATGTATATATACCACAACTTCTTTATCCATTCATCTATCGAAGGACATTTTGGTTGTTTCCATGTCTTGGCCACTGTAAACAAAGCTGCAATGAACATTGGAGCACACGTGTCTTTATCTCTAAATGTTTTCAGATTTTTTGGGTAGATACCCAGAAGAGGGATTGCTGGGTCATATGGCAATTCTATTCGTAATTCTTTGAGGAACCTCCACACTGCCTTCCATAACAGGTTGTCCATTTTGAATGGTTAGTCTGCTATGAGTACATGCATTATACTGCTAATAGAAAGCTTAGAGGCTGTTGCTTTCTCCACAATTTCAGATTTATGGATGTGACCTTGTGTAGAGCTTTAATTTAAAGACAGCTCATTAATTTGAAATTCTTTTGGTGAGCCTGCAAAATAGCGAGCCTGAGTAATAGTTGGTGAGCCTGAGTCATACTTGAGTTTTTAAGGGATTGTTATTTTGGAAAATGGGTCCTTTATCAATGCAAAACTAAAGAAGGTTACTGTGGTTGCCAGAGGGTAAGGGGGATGGGGGTTGGGGGGTGGGAGATGAGGGTAAGGGGGATCGAATATATGGTGATGGAAGGAGAACTGACTCTGGGTGACGAACACACAATGGGATTTATAGATGATGTAATACAGAATTGTACACCTGAAATCTATGTAATTTTACTAACAATTGTCTCCCCAATAAATTTAATTTTAAAAAAAGTTAACTGTATGAATTTTCTGGTCAAGGAATTGGCATAAGTAAATGTTATGCTTTCTCCTCGAATAACCACATGAAATTTATAACTAAACTACAGAACAGCCATCATTGAGAATCACCTGAAGCTTAGCTAAACAGAAGTCCTACAAATAAGGACATGCAGAAGAAACCACCTAGAAATTAATAAGATGATCAGAAACACAAAATGGACTGGTCTGAACCCATGGATGGCAGTTAAATTTCAGGAAGGATATCTCAGCTGCAGACGTCACCCACATGGAGGTGCAAGGGGTCCCAGCCACCCCAGCCCAGGGTTCTAGTGCCAAGAAGAGAAGTCCCTATAATTTCTGTCTGTGAGACATGATGGCTAGAATCCCCGGTATTCCTTTTAAAGGACCTACGCATGGACTTACTCACTGACAGACTCACTTGCTGTGAACTCCAGCATTGGGGCTGCAGCCCAAAAGGTGCCAGGGACATACTATGAAAAACTGAATTTTCTGACTCCAGAGCAAGGGCTAGATAGGCAGCTTTCACCCAGAAAGAAGTGCTGGAAAAATCCATTGTTTCTTTGTTGAAGACTCCCTCTTACAACCATATCTGAGAATCCATCTGTGGGGACAGAGCCCCAGAAAGTAGTTTACAAGCTCTCGGCCTCAGGTGGAAGGGTGCTGGCTCAGGTAGTAGATGGCTGTCAGCTGAGGCTGGTTGGCCATCAGCTGTGGCCAGTTAGCCAATTGGCCGCTAATATAACTGCTGCGGCTACGGAGGAGAGCCGAGGAGAGGAGGAGCAGAGTCGAGGAGAGTGGAGGAGAGTCGTCGGTCGGTTGGCAGAAAAACAGACAGCAGGTCGCGCGTCCAGTGAACCCAGCCTCCAGTGAGACCGTAGTGGTATGATTCCCCTACCTATAGCTCCATGGGTGTTCCTTTTTGGCCTCACCATATCCTGCGTTCTTATGTGGGGAGCGGGAGCAGAGACCCCGCAGGCCACCCCGCACGACAAATGGCGCAGCGAGCAGGATCTCCCGCATGACACCATCAACCTGGCTAATACAGATCAACCCACCCTTGGGATACCTTGAGATCCCATCCAACCCAAATTGTGGGCCTACCCAAGCCACTTCCAGTGACTTTTCCATACAAACAGCCTGTCTTGACTCATGCTGCTTAATTCTGTAAAATCTCTCAAAGGTTCACAAAGCCTAAACAAGCAGCAACTGGCCACAGTGTGTTGAGCAGCCCTAAGCCCAGCATTGATAGCAGCTGGCCTCATTTTGTGGCTTTACTTCTCAAGACATCCTAGTCAAGCACATGTGGTGGCCATCTGCAGATTGCTTTGTGGCGCATGCCAGGTATCCTTGGGCAGGGCACAGTCTGCTGCTGGATTTGGCTTGTGATTGGACCCCTCCCCAGGAGGTTAAGAGGTGAGCACACCTTGTGGCCAAATTCAGAACACCACCCAGTTACCCTGAGGACAACACACCCAAAAGGCAGAGTGGGCAGGCACCAGACCCCTGCTAAAGCTAATCCTGCTCTGCAGGGTGAGCCCCTGCACAATAGCTCCTCCACTATAGTCACAGCCAGTCCTTACAACCAATCAGCTCAAGGATGAATCTCTCCCACTGACGTGCAAACAGCAACCATGCTCAACTACAATATGATAGCACACACAACACACAAAAAGGACCTGTCCGGATCATTTGCCTCAGGTGACCAGGAGAACTGCACCACTGGGCTCTAAGAGACACCTTCTACATAAGGCCACTTTACTAAAACCAGGAAATATAGCAGCCATGCATAATGCATAGAAACAAATACAGGGAGGCAACCCAAATGCAGTGACAAAGAAACATGTCCTAAATGAAGGAACAAAACAAAACTCCAGAAAAAAATAACTGAACAAAATGGAGACAAGTGATCTACTAGATGTAAGTTCAAACCATTGTTTATAAGGATGCTCAATGGTTTCAGGGAGCACATCAACAAAGAGAAAAGAAACATAAAAATGGGGATAGAAAACATAAAAAAGAGTTAGTTAGAAATAAAGAACACAATAACTGAAATGAAGTGTATAGGAGAGTGAATCAACAGTAGATTAAATGAAACAGAGGATTGAATCAGCAATTTAGAAGATGAGGTAGCAGAAAATATTCAATCAGAAAAGAAAAAAGAAAAAAAAAAGAATCCAAAAAAATTAAAATAATTTAAGGGGCCTCTGGGAAAACATCAAGCGTACCAACATTTGCATCATATGGGGTAGCAGAATGAGAAGAGTGAGCAAGGAATTGAAAACCTATTTGAAGAAATAATGATGGAAAACTTCCCTAACCTGGTGAATAAAATAGACATACAAGCAAAGGAAGTGCAGAGAGTCTCAAATAAGATGAACCCAAAGAAGCCCACACCAAGACACATCACAGTTAAAATGCTAAATGTTAAAGGCAGAGAGAATCTTAAAAGCAGCTGGAGAAAAGCAGTTAATTACCGAAAAGGGAGCTGTCATAGCACTGTCAGATGATTTCTCAACAGAAACTTTGTAGGCCAGAAGGTACTGGAATGAAGTATTCCAGGTGATGAAAAGCAAGGACCTACAACTAACATTACTCTACCCAGCAAAGCTATTATTTAGAATTAAAGAACAGATAAAGAGCTTCCCAGACAAGAGAAAGCTAAAGGAGTTGATCACCACCAAACCAGTATTACAAGGAATGTTAAAGGGATTTCTTTAAGACAAAAGAAAAAAAAAAGATAAAAATAATATGAATAACAGAATGGCAATAAGTGCATACCTATCAACAATTACTTTGAATGTAGGTAGATTAAATGCTCCAATCAAAAGATATAGGGTGGCTGAATTGATAAGAAAACACAACCCTTACATATGCTGCATATAAGAACCTCATTACAGATCAAAAGACAAACAGAAACTAAAAGTAAATGGATTTAAAACTATATTTCATGAAAATTGAAACCAAACAAAAAAATCTGGCATAGCAATACTTATACCAGACAAAATAGACTTTAAAACAAAGCTATAACAGGTGTCAGATTACAGAGGAGCCTTGGGGTTTGGGCTAAGGGAAGACTGGCCGCTGGCTTTGGTCCAGGGAAGAGGCTGAGAAGAGTGTGGTTTGCCCTGGACTAGGAGACAGAAGACTCATCCACCCCCAGATACCACCGTTTCTGGCCTGTGGGTGGGGTGTGACACAGCTGGGCTGGGAAAGAGAAGACCCCTCTTTCCATCCCCAGCCCCCACCCTTTCTGGCCTGCCTAGGGCGTGGCAATTACATCGGCGGAGGCACTCCCAGGGATCAGCAGTAAGTGGCATATACAGCACTCAGCTTTCAGCAGCTGAGCAATTCCCTGCCGCCACACACACACACACAGGGAAGAGGTGCCCTAAGACTCAGGAGAGCTGGACACAGGGCTGGTGGTGCTATTCTCGGTGTGCATATGTGCGGCAAGGGCAGAAACTGCACTGACTTTGTAAAACCTACTGTCCAGACCCCTCAGCCCCACGCATCTAAAGCTGCAGCCTCAGAGTCACTCTGGGCATCAGGTGACCAGCTCTACCTGTACGCAGGGGATTACTTGGTGGGCTTAAGCCACAACTGGCGCTGTCTTATTTTTTTTTTTACTCTTTCTTTCTTTTCTTTCTGTTTTGATTTGTCTTTATATTTTTGACATCTTTGCCTGTGTCGAGTGGGGATTCTGTGCTACAGCAGAGAACAACTTGGAGATTACTTGGTGGGCTTAAGCCACAACTGGCGCTTGTTTTTTGTTTGTTTGTTTGTTTTTTGTTTGTTTGTTTTTTGTTTGTTTGTTTGTTTTTGTTCTGTGTTGATTTGTCTTTATATTTTTGACATCTTTGCCTGTGTCGAGTGGGGATTCTGTGCTACAGCAGAGAACAACTTGGAGATTACTTGGTGGGCTTAAGCCACAACTGGCGCTGTGTTTTTTGTTTGTTTGTTTTTTGTTTGTTTGTTTTTTGTTTGTTTGTTTGTTTTTGTTCTGTGTTGATTTGTCTTTATATTTTTGACATCTTTGCCTGTGTCGAGTGGGGACTCTATGCTATAGCAGAGAACAACCTGGAGATTACTTGGTGGGCTTAAGCCACAACTGGCGCTGTGGTTTTTGTTTGTTTGTTTGTTTGTTTGCTTGTTTTGTTCTGTTTTGATTTGTCTTTATATTTTTGACATCTTTGCCTGTGTCGAGTGGGGACTCTGTGCTATAGCAGAGAACAACCTGGAGATTACTTGGTGGGCTTAAGCCACAACTGGTGCTGTTTTTTTTTTTTTGTTCTGTTTTGATTTGTCTTTATATTTCTGACATCTTTGCCTATGTCGAGTGGCGGTTGTCAATTGTTTTTTTACATGTGAATGTATTTGACTTTTTCCTTGTTGTTATTGTTGTGCTTGGTGATTTGCTTTGTTCTGTAATTGCCCTACCAGTGCCCAGCTTAAGAGGCACAAGATTCAACATACCCAGAGGCCAACTCCAGACCAAGCCAGAGTACTACCGGGTTTGACCTACAAGTGACACACTCAGAGGGGATTCTTTACAGGCACATAGAGGCCAAAGGGCAAACCACATCTAAGCGGTCAATCCTCATGCAGCAGAATACCCTGCGTGGGCAAAGCCAAGTCTCACAACTAGTCAGCCTAGGAGTTAACTCCACCTACTCACAAGCGAAAAGCAATTAAGGATCTTCTTTAACAGGACAATATACACAACACAAGAGTCACTTTTAGAGCACACGAGGGGAGAAGAACAAGTAGTGCAAGTCAAATATAAAGGACATTTATTATATACTAATCCAGCAAGAACTAAGAACTCCAGGGCATCTACCTAATACATCCAAGCAAACACAGAGAGTCAGCCAGAATGAGGAAACAAAGAAACATATCCCAAATAAAAGAACAGAAGAAACCTTCAGAAATGGAACTAAATGAAGCAGAGGTAACCAAACTGTCAGAGACAGAGTTCAGAATACTGATGATAAGAATGTTTAAGGAACTTAGAGAGGACATCAAGAAGGATGTAGAAATCATAACGAACAACCAGTTAGAACTAAAGAACACAGTTACCGAAATAAAGAACTCACTTGAAGGAATTAACAGCAGGTTAGATGAAGCAGAGGATCGAATCAGCGACTTAGAAGACAAGTTAGCAGAGATCACCCAAACAGAACAACAGAAAGAAAAAGAATAAAAACAATGAAGATGGTTTAAGAGACCTATGGATAACATCAAGCGCAACAACATGCGCATCATAGGAATACCAGAAGGTGAAGAGAAGAAACAAGGGATTGAGAACATATTTGAAGTAATAATGTCTGAAAATTTCCCTAACCTGATGAAGGAAACCAACATACAAGTCCAGGAAGTGCAGAGAGTTCCAACCAGGATAAACCCAAACAGGTCCACTCCAAGACACATTATAGTTAAAATGGCAAAGATTAAAGACAAAGAGAGAATCCTAAAAGCAGCAAGAGAAAGACAGAGGGTTACATACAAGGAACTCCCATAAGACTATCAAATGACTTTTCTGCAGAAACATTGAAGGCCAGGAGGGAGTGGCAGGAGATACTCAAAGTGATGGAAAACAAAGGCCTACAACCTAGGTTGCTTTATCCAGCAAGGCTATCATTTAAAATTGACGGGGAGATAAAGAGCTTCCCAGAAAAGAATAAGCTAAAGGAATTCATTACCACCAAGCCAGCATTGCAAGAAATACTAAAAGGACTTCTGTAAATAGAAGAAAGATGAAAACAATCTATCCACAAATTTAAAATGGCAATAACTATGTACTTATCAATAATCACTTTAAATGTAAATGGTTTAAATGCTCCAATCAAGAGACATAGGGTGGCTGAATGGATAAGAAAGCAAGACCCTTGTATATGCTGTATACAAGAGACTCACCTCAGATCAAAAGACACACACAGGCTAAAAGTGAAGGGTTGGAGTAAGATATTCCATGCAAATGGAAATGAGAAAAAGCTGGAGTTGCAATACTTATCTCTGACAAAATAGACTTTAAAATGAAGAAAATATTAAAAGACAAAGATGGACACTATATAATAATAAAGGGATCAATTCGACAAGAGGATATAACCCTAGTAAACATCTATGCACCCAACATAGGAGCACCTAAATATATAAAACAGATATTGACTGACATAAAGATGGAGATCAACAGTAACACTATCATAGTAGGGGACTTCAACACACCTCTGACAACAAGGGACAGGTCTTCCAGACAGAAAATCAATACGGAAACAACAGCCTTAAATGACACATTGGACCACTTGGATTTAACCGATATTTTCAGAGCATTCCACCCCAATGCTGCAGAATACACGTTCTTCTCAAGCGCACATGGAACATTCTCCAAGATAGACCATATGTTAGGCCACAAAGCAAGTCTGATAAATTTAAGAAAATTGAAATCATACCAATTGTCTTCTCTGACCACAGTGCTATGAAATTAGAAATGAACTACAGGAAAAAGACTGGAAGACACACAAATTCATGGAGGCTGAATAATATGTTACTAAATAATGAATGGGTCAAACAGGAGATCAAGGAAGAAATCAAAAGATATCTCGAGACAAACGAAAATGAAAATACAACGACCCAAAATCTATGGGATGCCGCGAAAGCAGTCCTAAGAGGGAAGTTCATAGCACTGCAGGCCTACCTAAAGAAACAAGAAACATCACTAATCAACAGTTTATCTTCACACTTAAGGGATCTGGAAAAGAACAACAAAATAAGCCCAAAGGAGTACAAGGAAGGAGATAATAAAGATCAGAGCGGAAATAAATGAAATAGAAACCAGAAAAACAATACAAAAGATCAATGAATCCAAGAGTTGGTTCTTAGAGAAGATAAACAAAATTGACAAACCTTTAGCCAGACTCATTAAACAAAGAGAGAGAGGACCCAAATTAATAAAATCAGTAATGAAAGAGGAGAAGTGACAACAGACACCGCAGAGATACAAAAATCCTAAGAAATTACTATGAGCAACTGTATGCCAACAAATTTGACAACCTGGAAGAAATGGACAATTTCCTAGATGCATACAACCTCCCAAGGCTAACTCAAGAGGAGACAGAAAACCTGAATAGACTGATTACCACCAAGGAAATTGAATCAGTAATCAACAATCTCCCAACAAACAAAAGCCCTGGACCAGATGGCTTTACAGGTGAATTTTACAGAACGTTCAAAAAAGAATTGTCACCTATTCTCCTCAAACTCTTCCAAAAAATCCAGAGGGAGGGAAGACTCCCAAACACTTTTTACGAAGCCACTATCACCCTGATCCCAAAATCAGACAAAGACACCACAAAAAAAGAAAACTACAGGCCGATATCGCTAATGAACATAGATGCAAAAATCCTCAACAAAATACTAGCAAACAGAATTCAGCAATATATTAAAAAGATTATACACCATGATCAAGTGGGATTCATCCCTGGTATGCAAGGGTGGTTCAACATCCACAAATCAATTAATGTGATACACCACATTAACAAAATGAAAAATAAAAATCATATGATCATATCAATTGACGCAGAAAAAGCATTTGATAAAATTCAGCAGCCATTCATGATAAAAACCCTTAAGAAAGTGGGAATAGAGGGATCATATCTCAACATAATAAAGGCCATATATGATAGACCCACAGCTAACATCATACTCAATGGGGAAAACTAAAACCATTCCCCTTAAAATCAGGAACAAGGCTGCCCACTTTCTCCACTTCTATTCAACATAGTGCTGGAAGTTCTAGCCACAGCAATCAGACAAGAAAAAGAAATAAAAGGCATCCAAATCGGTAAGGAGGAAGTAAAACTGTCATTATATGCAGATGATATGATACTATATTTAGAGAACCCTAAAGACTCCACCAAGAAACTATTAGAGCTGATAGATGAATTTAGTAAAGTAGCAGGATACAAACTTAATATTCAGAAATCAGTTGCATTTGTATATACCAATAATAAAACATCAGAAGGAGAAATTAAAAAAGCAATTCCATTTACAATTGCTCCAAAGACTATAAAATACCTGGGAATAAATTTAACCAAAGAAGTAAAAGATCTGTGCTCAGAAAATTATAAGACACTGAAGAAAGAAATGAAAGAAGATACAAATAGATGGAAACACATACCATGTTCATGGATAGGAAGAATTAATATAGTTAAAATGTCCATACTGCCTAAGGCAATATATATATTCAACGCAATTCCTATCAAACTACCAACGACATTTTTCACAGAAATAGAACATATAATCCTAAAATTTATATGGGATAACAAAAGACCCCGGATATCTTCAACAATCTTGAGAAATAAGAACAAAGTGGGAGGTATAACAATACCTGACTTCAAATTATACTACAAGGCTACAGTAATCAAAACAGCATGGTACTGGCATAAAAACAGACCCATAGATCAATGGAACAGAATAGAGAGTCCAGAAATAAATCCATGCCTATATGGCCATTTAATCTATGACAATGGAAGCAAGAATGTACGGGGTAAAGACAGTCTATTCAATAAATGGTGCTGGGAAACTTGGACAGACACATGCAAAAAGATGAAGCTGGATCACCTCCTTACACCACATACAAAAATAAATTCAAAATGGCTTAAAGATTTAAATGTAAGATCTGAAACCATAAAATTCCTAGAAGAAAATATAGGAAGAAACTTCACAGACATTACCGGAGTAAGATTTTTACTGATATATCCTCATGAGGGAAGTAAGAGAAAAATAAACATGTGGGATTACATCAAACTAAAAAGCTTTTTCACAGCAAAGGAAACCATCAATAAAACAAAAAGGGATCCTACTGATTGGGAAAAGATATTTGCCAATGATATATCTGATAAGGGGTTAATATCACAAATTTATAAAAACTCACTCAACTCAACTCCAAAAAACAAACAACCCAATTAAAAAATGGGCAGAGGACATGAAGAGACATTTTTCTAAAAAGGACACACAGATGGCAAACAGACATATGAAGAAATGTTCAACCTCACTAACCATTAGAGAAATGCAAATAAAAACCACAATGAGATACCACCTCACCCCAGTCAGGATGGCTATCATCAATAAATCAACAAACAACAAGTGCTGGCGTGGATGCGGAGAAAAGGGAACGCTGGTGCACTGTTGGTGGGAATGCAGATTGGTGCAGCCACTATGGAAAACAGTTTGGAGATATCTCAAAAATCTGAAAATGGAACTACCTTATGATCCAGCAATCCCACTCCTAGGTATCTATCCGGAGAAATCCAAAACTCCAATTCAAAAATCTTTATGCACTCCTATGTTTATTGCAGCACTATATACAATAGCCAAGACCTGGAAACAACCGAAATGCCCATCAGTAGATGACTGGATTAAGAAACTGTGGTACATGTATACAATGGAGTATTACGCAGCCATAAAGAAGAAAGAAATCTTACCATTTGCAACAACATGGATGGACCTAGAGAACATTATGTTAATATTACTTTTAATGGTCATAGTTACATGATCTCTACTAATACACATTTATCATACCACTTCCTTCCACCCATGGTGGCAGATACTAGCAAACAAATTCCTTGGATTAATTCCACCACAGTCAAGGAAGCTATTCATCAAAATCTGGAGGTGCTAAAGACCACTCATGATAACACCATTAAACACCTCCATGCATTGAAGGTACATACAACCACAATACAGTCATTGGTTTATACCATGAATGCAGGGTTGTCTAAGTAAGGCATGGACACTGAATTAAGTACACCTTATTCCTTTTGGGGACTCATTAAGTGCCTACACACTTGTTCTGGCTTGTGGAGCACATTCAACCCTTTGTATTTCTTTTGCATTACCTAGAATTCTATCATTGGAAATGTTTGCAGTGGACTTAAAGAAATTTTGCTTTTTATGAAATGTACTGGTTTTGGATGGTTTTTGTTTAAATATGTAACACACACTTGTTGCACAGGTAAAGGTTTGCTAAAACACAATAATAGTGATGTTCTCAATGTTTTCTTTGTAACATTTCAGAAATCAGGGGAAGGCATGTATAGAGCATATAAAATGTATTATATATGTTGGATTGAGGTTTGCAAAACAAGTCATTTACTAGTAGGGACAGGACTATGACCGGTCATGTGTGAGACTGATAAGAGTGAAGTAAAAAACATGTTTTCGTGTGAAACTGAGCATAACAAAATTGAGTGGTAAACACGTTCACCAAAACAACTTCTGGTTATCACCTAAGAAGTAAACAAGTCCAAAGAAAAGAGGATAAAAGCAGAACTCCAGAGCAATGCCATGAGTATTCCAACTAGGCGCTGGCACTAAGACTCTCTGCGAGGCTCTAAGCAAGACATTCTGGAATGTTCCTCTGGGATATTCATCTGGGGGGATCCAACAGAGTCCTCTGTGAGGTGCAAACCATGATACCAGGACTCTCCGAAGCTCTTCCTTGGAAGACCAGCTTGCCTCAGACCCGTCATTGGCCCAGTCACCTCTCCCGGACCAGGAACCTTCTCCATCCCAATTGACTCTGGGACTTGGTTCGTTATTAAATTATATTCTACTCTGTAAAACCATCTGTGCTTACAAGAGCATTGTCCTCTCAAGGGACATAGGCTCTCAAATAAAGCTGTATTACTCACTCTATCTGAACCTGTGTGATGGGACTTTGTTCCCCACTTGCCTCATGAATACCACACAAGGACGTAGAACCCTGCCTAGGTGTTAATATCCCCTTGACTTGCATGAAGGGACTGAAATGGGGCAACTGCCCTTTCAGGCACTCACAACAGTGGAGCAGAAGGTTGTGGAAACCCAGATGCCTCCTTGTGGAGCTGGCACTCCAACTCTGCTCACTGGCAGGCACTCACCTGGTCTCTGGTGGAGAGGGTGGCAGCTCGGGAGGTCCAGGGATGTGTGGGAAAGGACTGGACTGAGTGCCTTTGGCATGAGAACTGGAAGGACAGGAGCCATTATTAACCCTGTGTGGAGCCTGCACAAATGTTGCTTAAGGGGGGGGGGCGGTGCCAGCTTTTCAGGATTAAGCCTTCCCCCAAATGGCCAAGTCTGCAACCACATTGGTCTGGGGAAATCTGTCCATGCACACTGCCTTGGTAACACCCTGGGTCCTGGCCTTCCACACAGCTGGTGCTACATCACCCTGGAAACTCTTGACTGTGGGGCTGCTGACCCCATTGCACAGCCTGTGGAATAAAGTGGACAAAGGGCCTGTGAAACATTTTTTGGAGGGCATTAAGCCAAGACCTGCACCACAGCATAGATAGGAGGTGGCTTGGCAGTCCTGTGATGGGCAGTGGCTGGCTGTAGTGTTCTCGGGGCATTTTTGTGGGGTGGTCCTGGTCCCAGCACCAGTGCAAATCCTAGACTGCTCTGTAGAAACGACCAAGCACACCCCTTACCTCCTTGGAACCCCATCCCACTCACCTAAAGCTTCATTGCCAGGGGCACTCTGGGTGCCTGGGCAGCCGGCCCAATCCCCACAAGCCACTGAGGATGTTTTTTACAGCAGCGGACAATCCACAATGGACCCGGGGAGATTTTAGTGGTGGATAGTGACCCAAAATCTGTATCACAAACACTCAGGGGCAGCTCTCGGTAATTTGTGAGCCTGAAGTGGTGGCAGGCTACAGTGTTCTTGAGGCAATGGGCAAGATAGTCACTGGCATAAGAACTGAATCTGCTTTAACATTGTAAAAACCACCAGTCATATCTTGTGACTCCCTTGAACTCCACCTCACCCAGCCAGCGTTGCATCACAGAGGACACTTTCAACACCAGGTCAACTAGACCGGCATGTGCACCTAAGCAGCCTCTTTCAATAGCTGGGCCTTATGAGCAGCTGACAGTTGGTAATAGGGTTAAGGGACTCTGGGTTTTTTGCCAAGCTGCCTCTAGTCTATTATTGGTGGAAGTCATCTTCAGTCCACAGAGAGGCCACCCCCACATGCCTCTGTGTCCAACAGAGGCAGCAGCCAACCACATATACCTTTAAGCCTCCTATGAGACAGCCACAGGCCGGTAACAGGCAAGGCTGAAATTGCCCTGCATGGGAGTCCTGCACAAGAGACACCAGAAACAACACACTCAAAAGTCAGCTTCAGAACACAGCAGAGCACTAACTCGTTAGCCTCACAAGTGGCACACCCAAAGGAAGAGCTCAGCAGGCACAAGAGCCCACAGAGGCAAAGCATAGTGTGAGGAGTCAGCCCACACACAGCAGCTCAAACACGTGGGTGCAGCCAGTGCTCACACTTAGTCATCTTGGGAGTCAACCCCATTCGCTGATGTGTCAAAAGCATTCAAGGCTCAACTACAACAAGAAACTCACAAACAAACAAACAAAACAAACATACAAGGGACACTCCTGGAACACACGCACAGGAGATTAGGACGATTGGGAAATTTGACTACACAGAACACATACTACGTAAGGACACCCAGCAAAGACTGAGACACAGAGGAGATCTACCTAATGCATAGAAGCAAGCACAGAGCAGCAGCCAGAATGAGGAAACAAACACCAACAGCAACCAAAAACAAACAAACAAACATACAAACAAAAATCATGTATCAAAATAGGAGAAACATCCAGTAATGGAACTAAACGAAATGGAGACAACCAACCTACCAGAGACAGAGTTTAAAACACTGATTATAAGTCTACTAAAGGAACTTAGTGAGAATGTCAACAAAGAGATAGCAAGCATAAAGAAGAACATAGAAACCATGAAAAAGAACCAGTCAGAAATAAAGAACACAATAACTGAAATGAAGAATACACTAGAAGGAATCAGCAGCAGATTAGATGAAGCAGAGGATCAAATCAGTGATTTAGAAAACAAGGTAGCGAAAAACACACAATTGGAGAAACAAAAAGAAAAAAGAATGAAAAACAATGAAGATAGTTTAAGGGACTTGTGGTACAGCACCAAGCATAAGAGCATTCATATTATAAAGTTGCCAGAAGAAGATGAGAGGGAGCAAGGGATCGAGAATGTATTTGAAGAAATAATGACTGAAAATTTTCTTGACATGGTGAATGGAATTGACATACAAGACCAGGAAGTGCAGAGAGTCCCAACCATGATGAACACAAACAGGCCCATACCAAGATACATTTTAGTTAAAATGGCAAAGGCTAAAGACAAAGAGAAAATCCTAAAAGCAGCAAAAGAAGGGCAACTAGTTACTCACAAGGGAGCTACCATGAGACTATCAGCTGATTTTTCCAGAGAAACTTTGCAGGCTAGAAAGGAGTGGCAAGAAATATTCAAAGACATGAAAAACAAGGGCCTATCATGAAGGAGAGATAAAGTACTTCCCAGATAAGAAAAAGCTAAATGAATTCATTACCAACAAGCCAGTATTACAGGAAATGTTAAAAAGTCTTCTTTAAGCAGAAGAAAGGACAAAACAAAGAAAGTAACAAGGACCAAAATATGAATAATAAAATGAAGACTATAACAAAAGGCAAAAAAGGGCATTACATAATGATAGAGGGATATATCCAACAAAAGTACAAAACCCTAGTAAACATCTATGCACCCAACATAGCAGCAACTAAATATATAAAACAAACATTGACAGATGTAAAGGCAGAGATCAACAGTAACACAATCATAGTAGGGAAATTTACCACCCTACTGACACTAATGGACACATCCCACATACATAAAATCACCATGGAAAGAGCAGTCTTAAATAACACATTGGACAAAATAGATTTAATTGATATTTTTAGAGCATTTCACCCCAAAGCAGCAGAATATATACTACTTTCAATGGCACATGGAACATTTTCCAAGATAGACCACATGCTAGGCCACAAAACAAGTCTTAATAAATTTAAGAAGATTGAAATCATATCAAGTGTCTTCTCTGACCAAAGTACTGTGAAACTAGAAATCAATTACAAGAATAAAAAAACTGAAAACACACAAACACATGGAGAATAAATCACATGTGACAAAATAATGATCCGGTCAACAATGAGAAGAAGGAAAAAAATCGAAAGATACCTTGACACAAACTAAAATGAAAACACTATATTTATGTGAGTTTATTTCTGGGTTCTCAATTCTATTCCATTGTTCTGTGTGTCTGTTTTTCTGACAGTAACATGTTGCTTTGATTTTTGTTGCCCATTAGTACAAGCTGAAGTCAGGGAGTGTGATACCTCCAGCATTGTACTTTTTCTTAGGATTGCTTTGGCTATTGAGGGTCTTTTGTGGTTCCCTACAAATCTGATGATTTTTTTGTTCTATGTCTAAAAAATGCCATTGAGATTTTGATGGAGATTGTATTAAATCTGTGTATTGCTTTGGGTAATATGGCCATTTTAACTATGAACACAGAATGTCTTTCCATTTCTTTGTGTCTTCTTCAATTTCTTTTAAAAATCTCTTATAGCTTTCAGTGTACAGATCTTTCACATCCTTAGTTAAGTTTATTCTTAGGTATCTTATTCTTTTGGTTGTAATTGCAAAGGAATTGTTTTCTTTTAATTTTTCTTATTTATTTTTTTTGTGATTTTATTGTTAGTATATAGGAATGAAATGGACTTTTGTACATTGATTTTGTAGCCAGCTACTTTACCTTGTTCATTTATTGTTTCTAATAGCGTTTTCATGGTCTTTAGTGTTTTTATATATATATCATCATGCCACCTGCAAAAAGTGACAGTTTAACTTCTTCATTCCCCATTTATATGCCTTTTATTCCTTTCTCTTGCCTAATTGCTCTGTCTAGTTCTTCAATACTATGTTGAAAGGCAGAGGTGATAGGGGACAGTCTGGTTGCGTTCCTGAATATAGAGTGAAGGGTTTCAGTTTTTCACCGTTAATTATGATATTAGCTGAGGGTTTGTCAGATATGGCCTTTATTATGTCAAGGTACTTTCCTTCCTTATCTATTTTATTAAGTGTTTTAGTCATAAATGGATATTGTATCATGTTAAAAGCGTTTTCTATATCTATCGATATAATCATAAGGTTTTTGTTCTTTAATTTGTTTATGTGGTGTATCAGATAGATAGATTTGCATATGTTGAACCATGCATGTGCCCCTGGGATACAATACCTTTCCTGGGTATCTACCCAAAAAATCTGAAAACATTTACCTGTAAAAATATATGTGCTCTAATGTTCATGGCAGCTTTACTTACGGTGGCCAAGATATGGAAACAACCAAAGTGTCCTTCGATCGATGGTTGGATAAAGGAGATGTGGTACATATACACAATTAAATACTATTCTGCCATAAAAAAAGATGACATAGTGCCATTTGTGATAACATGGGTGGATCTTGAGATTATTGTGCTAACTAAAATAAGTCAGAAAAATCAAGAACCATATGATTTCACTGATATGTGGTATTCAAAACTGAAAACAACAAGGAACAAGACAAACAAATGAAGAAACAAAATCTCATAGACACAGACAATAGTTTAGTGGTTACCAGAGGGTAGTGGTGTAGGGGGTGATGCATGAGTGTAAAAGGGATCAAATATATGGTGATGGAAGGACAACTGAGTCTGGGAGGTGAACACACAATGGGACTTATAGATGATGTAATATAGAATTGTTCACCTGAAATCTATGTAACTTTACTAACAACTGTCACCCCAATAAACTTTAATTAAAAAAAGAATTATTCTCCTGAAACCCATGTAACTTTAATAACAATTGTCACCCCAATCAACTTTAATTTTAAAAAAAAAAAAGGAAACATAAGGACCCCAAAATCCATGTGTCACAGCAAAAGTAGCTCTAAGAGGAAAATTCATAGTAAAGCAAGCCATAAGAAAGAAGAAAAATCTCAAATCAACAGTCTGTCTTTACACATAAGGGAAGTGGAAAAAAAACATAAAAATAAGTCCAATATGAGTATAAGGAAGGTAATAATAAAGATCAAAGCAGAAAAAAAGTGAAATATAGACCAAAAAAAATACAAAAGATCAATGAAACCAAGAGCTGTTTTTTTGAAAAGATATACAAAATTGACAAACATTTCAGCAGACTCAACAAGAAAAAAAGAGAGAGGACCCAAATTAATAAAATCAGAAATGAAAGAGGAGAAGTAATAAGACACTGAAGAAATAAAAATAAAAATAAAAATAGTATGATCAACTGTCTGCCAACAAGCTAGACAATCTGGGAGAAATGGATAAATTCTTAGAAGTATAGTACAATCTTACAAGGCTGAATACACAAGAAACAGAAAATCTGAACAGACAAGTTACTATTAATAAAATTGAGTCAGTAATCAACAAGCCCTCCCCAAAAAAAGTCCTGGACCAGGTGGCAAAACAGGTGAATTTTATCAAAGATTTGAAAAAGAATTAACACCTATTATCCTCAAAGTAGTAAAAAAAATCCAGGAAGAGAAAAGACTCCCAAGCTAATTTTATGAAGCTACCATTACCCTGATCCCTGAAACTGATAACTACATTAGGAAAAAAGAAAAGTATATGTCATTATCGCTAATGAACATATATACAAAAATCCTCAATGAAGCAATAGCAAACCAAATTCGTCAATACATTAAAAAGGTCATAGACCACGATCAAGTGGGATTCATCACTAGTATGCAGGGTCGGTTGAATATCCACAAATCAATGAACAAGATACATCCCACAAACAAAATGAAAAATAAAAATCATATAGTTAAATCAATAGATGCAAAAAAAAAAAAAAATTGATAAATTCCAGCATCCATTTATGATAAAAACTCTCAGCAAAGCAGAAATAGAGGGAATATATCTCAACATAATAAAGGCCATGAATAACAAACCCACAGCTACTATCATATGCAATATGGAAAAGGGAAACACATTCTCCTGAAGGTTAGGAAAAAGACAAGGATGTCCACTTTCACCACTTTTATTCAACATGGTACTGGAAGATCTAGACACAGCAATCAGACAAGAAAAGGAAATGAAAGACATCCAAATTGGAAGAGATATGTAAAATTGTCATTATTTGCAAATGACATGACTCTATAGAAGGAGAACCCCAAATATTCCACCAAAATATTAATAGAACTGAATTTAGGAAAGTAGCAGGATGCAAATTAATATTCAGAAATTGGTTGCATTTTTATGCACCAATATCAAAGTATCAGAAAGATAATTTAGAAAAAACAATTCATTTACAGTTGCATCAATAAATAAATATATAAAATACATAGGAATAAATTTAACCAAGGAAGTAAAAGATCTGCTCTCAGAAAATTATAAAACATTGAAGAAAGTAAAAAAAATACAAATAAATTGAAATATATACCACACTCACGAATAGGAATAATTAATATAGTTAAAACGTGTATAAGACCCAAAGCAATATATAGATTCAATGCAATCACTATCAATACCAAGGTCATTTTTCACAGAAATAGAACAAATAATCCTAAACATTTATATGGAACCATAAAGGACCCTGAATAGCCATGACAATCCTGAGATATAAGATCAAGGTGGGAGGTATCACGCTACCTGATATCAAATTATACTGCAAGGCAATAGTAATCGAAACAGCATGGTATAGGCATAAAAACAGACACAAAGATCAATGGAACAGACTAGAGAGCCCATATATAAATTCATGACTGTATGGCCATTTAATCTATGACAAAGGAAGCAAGAATTCGCACTGGGGTAAAGACAGTTTATTTAATAAATGGTGCTGGGAAAAATGGACAGGTACATGCAAAAAGGTGAAACTGGACCACCTTCTTACCCCACATACAAGAATAAACTCAAAATGGATTAAAACCTTAAATGTAAGACCTAAAACCATAAAACTCAGACAAAATATAGGAAGTAAACTTGCAGGCATTACTCTTAATAATATTTTTACTGATATATCTCTTCAGACAAGGGAAGAAAAAGAAAAATAAACAAATGGAAATACATAAAACTAAAAACTATTTTCACAGCAAAGGAAACCATCAACAAAACAAAAAGATATCCTACTGAATGGGAGAAGATATTTGTCAACAATACATCTGTTAAGGGGTTAATATCCAAAATTAATTAAAAAAAAAAAAAAAAAAAAAAAAACTCTTACAACTCAACACCAAAACTACAAACAACCCAATTTAAAAGTAGGCAGAGGATATGAAGAGACATTTCTAAAAAGAGGACAAAGAGATGACCCATAGGCATATGAAAAGATTCTCAACATAACTAATTGTCTGAGAAATGCAAATAAAAAACACAATGAGATACCACCTCACTCCTGTCAGAATGGTTATCATCAATAAATCAACAAACAAGTGATGGCAAGGATGTGGAGAAAAGGGAACCCTCGTGCACTGTTGGTGGGATTGTAAATTTGTGCAGCCACTACGGAAAACAATATGGAGATTCCTCAAAAAAATTAAAAACACAATTACCTTATGACCTAGAAATTCCACTCCTGGATATCTATCCAAAGAAATCCAAAATGCTAATTCAAAAAATATACATATATATAACCCCCTTATGTTTATTGTAGCATTAGTCACAATAGCCAGAACTTGGAAACAACCGAAATGCCCGTTAATAGACAATTGGGTAAAGAAATGGAGTATCACTCTGCCATAAAAATGAAGGAAGTCTTACTTTGCAACAACATGGATGGCCCTAGAGAATATTATGCTAAGTGAAATAAGTTGGACTGAGAAAGACAAACATAATATGATCTTACTTATATGTGGAATCTAAAGAACAGAATAAATGAGCAAACAATACAGAAATAGACTCAGAGATACAGAGAAAAATCTGATCGTTGCTAGATGGGAGAGGGGTTGTGGGATGGGGGAGAAGGTGAAGGGATTAGAAAGTACAAATATATAGTCACAAAACAGTCATGGATATTTGAAATACAGTATGGGGAATATAATCATTAATATTGTACAGATTATGTAGGGTGCCAGATGGGTACTGTATTTATCAGGGGGATCATTTTATAGATGGTGCAGATGCCTGACCACTACACTGTACACCTAAAGCTTGTGTAGAATAGTATTGAAAGTGAACTAAATTATATATATATATATATATATATATATATATATATATATTACATATTTATATATATTCATATTCACGGGAGTTCAAGTACAACATAGGGAATATTTTCAATGGTATGGTTACAGCTATGTATGACATCAGAGGGAAAGTAGACTGGGAGGGCAGTTATCACTTTGTGAGGGGTATAAATGTTTAATCATTATGTTGTTTTGTATTCCTGAAAATAATTTTTTAAAAACCCTAAGAAATAATTAAATGAATACCGAAGTTCAAGGTAATCATTGGTTTAAAAAAATGGTCTGGCCCGGCTGTGGTGGTGGTCGCCGCCATGGCTCTGGACCACATCTCACAACTCACCCCGCCCCTGACTCCACCTATCTGGACGGATCCCTGCAGGAGTAAACAGAACTGCTGAAACATACGGGCTCTGAATCTGGAGCTGGAAGAGCTTTGGAACATCAAAAGCTCTCCGCATACCCACCGGGACAATGCGCCCTGTGACCTAGATGAACTATTAACAGAGGAGAAGCCCGTCTCCCAGGGGATCCCCCATTGTGTGAGAAGCTGGAATAGTGCAGAGAAAACATAGCACTACCGTGTGGGAGAAGAAAAATAAGTTGCAGTTGGAGAAATAATAAAACATTCTAACAACAAGTACTGGAAAACAAAAGAAAGACCGCTTCCTATCAACCTGTTGCACAGTCACTCCTGTAGATGTCTAGGAAGAGAAATAGTAAACCAGTAATTGCCATGAATAACCAAGGCAACAAGATAGCTCAGAAAGAAAGTGAAAAATCTCCAGAGAAGGCACTTAAAGATACAGAAATATGTGACTTAAATGACAGAGAATTCAAGATTGCAGTTCTGAAAAAACTCAATGAGATACAAGAAAACACAGACAGGCATTAAATGACCTCAGAAACTCAATCAAAGAACAGCATGAGCATTTTACGAAAGAGACAGAAATTTTAAAAAAGAACCAAACAGAATTTCTGGAGATTAAGAACTCAATAGAAGAAATTAAGAATGAAATAGCCAGCTTAGGTAGTAGAGTTGACCAGATGGAGGAAAGAATCAGTGACATCGAAGATAAAAACCTGGAAATGACACGATGGAAGAAGAAAGAGACTTGAGACTTAAAAGAAATGAAAGAACTCTACAAGAATTTTCTGACTCCATCAGAAAGCAATATAAGAATAATGCACATACCAGAAGAAAAAGAAGAGAGAAGGGAACAGAGAATATATTCAAACAAATTGTCGATGAGAACTTCCGAAACTTGTGGAAAGAACTGGATCCTCAAACCCAAGAAGGAAATAGAACACTTAATTACCTCAATCCCAACAGACCTTCTCCAAGGCACATTGTATTGAAGCTGTCTAAAATCAACGACAAAGAAAGAATCCTCAAGGCAGCCAGGGAAAACAAGACAGTAACTTACAAAGGAAAGCCCATTAGATTATCATCAGATTTTTCAGCAGAAACTCTACAAGCCAGGAGGAGTGGAACCAAATATTCAAACTATTGAAAGAGAGAAACCATGAGCCAAGAATAATATATCCAGCAAAGATATCCTTTAGATATGAAGGAGGAATAAAGACCTTTCCAGACATACAGAAGCTGAGGAATTTTCTAATACGACCTGCACTACAAGAAATACTAAAGGAGGCTATTCGACCACCATCAACAGGGACAATTTGTGGCAACCAAAACTCAAAAAGGGGAGAGTAAAGGCCTGAACGGAATATGGGAATGGAGAAAGTAAGCGTGCTGAAGAAAATGGAATACTCTAAATATCAAACTTTCTTTTACATAAACTTAAGGGTAACCACTCAAAATAAATCCAGAATTGAAATATATACTGAAATAAAAAGAAGAAACAGAGGAAACATCATAGAATACCACCACACAGAAATAATAGACAACAACAAAGAGGCAAAGAAACAATGGAGACACAGCCTTACCAGAAAACTAAAGATAGAATGACAGGAAATCCTCACATATCAATAATCACCCTAAATGTAAATGGACTGAACTCACCAATAAAAAGGCACAGAGAAGCAGATTGGATCAAAAAACTAAACCCAACCATATGCTGTCTCCAAGAGACACATCTCAGCTACAAGGACAAGCATAGACTCAAAGTGAAAGGGTGGAAATTGACACTCCAAGCAAATGGTACCCAGAGAAAATCAGGTGTAGCCATAATGATATCAGATGAAACAGACTTCAAGGTGAAAAAGATAACAAGAGACAAAGATGGACATTTCATAATGGTGAACGGGACTGTACAACAAGAAGACATAACAGTCATCAATATTTATGCCCCCAATCAGGGAGCACCGAAATACACCAAGCAACTACTAACAGAACTAAAGGGAGAAATTGACCAAAACACAATTATACTAGGGTACTTAAATACATCATTGACAGCTATGGATAGATCATCCAAACAGAAAATAAATAACGAAATAGTAGCCCTAAATGACACATTAGATGAAATGGACATAATTGACATTTATAGAGCACTTCATCCTAAAACATCAGACTATACATTCTTTTCTAGTGTACATGGAACATTCTCAAGGATAGACCATATATTGGGACATAAAATCAGTCTCAACAAATTTAAGAAGATTGAAATCATACCATGCATATTCTCTGATCACAAGGCTTTGAAATTGGATATCAACTGTAAAAAGAAAGCGGAAAAAACACAAATACATGGAGATTAAACAACATACTTTTAAAGAAGGACTGGGTCAAAGAAGAAATTAGAGGAGAGATCAAAAGATACATAGAAACAAATGACAATGAAAATACATCCTACCAAAATTTTTGGGATGCAGCGAAAGCAGTTTTAAGAGGAAATTTATCTCATTACAGGCCTATCTCAAGAAACAAGAAAACTCCCAAATAAATAACCTCATGTTACACCTTAAAGAACTAGAAAAAGAAGAACAAGTAAAACCCAAGGTCAGCAGAAGAAAGGAAATAACAAAAATTAGAGCAGAACTAAATGAAATAGAGAACAAAAGACAATAGAAAAAATTAATGTGACAAAGAGCTGGTTCTTTGAAAAGATTAACAAAATTGACAAACCCTTGGCTAGACTTACTAAGATAAAAAGAGAAGACACTGATTAACAAAATCAGAAACGTAAAAGGGAAGTTATCACGGACACCACAGAAATACAAAGGATCATCCAAGAATACTATGAAGGACTATATGCCACCAAATTCAACAACCTAGAAGAAATGGACAAGTTCTTAGAAACATATAGCCTTCAAGGCTGAACCATGAAGAACTGGAAAATCTAAACAGACCGATCACCAATGTAAATTGAATCAGTCATCCAAAACCTTCCCAAAAGCAAAAGTCCGGGACCAGATGGCTTCACTAGTGAATTCTACCAAACCTTCAAAGAGGATCTAATACCAATTCTGCACAAACTCTTCCAAAAATTGAAGAAGAGACAGTACTCCCTAACTCATTTTATGAGGCCAACATTACCCTGATACCAAAACCTGGTAAGGACAGCACAAAAAAGAAAACTACAGACCAATATCTCTAATGAATACCGATGCAAAAATCCTAAATAAAATTCTAGCAAATCGAATACAACAATGCATTAAAAGATTATTCATCACGACCAAGTGGGGTTCATCCCGGGGCACAAGGATGGTTCAACATCGAAAATCCATCAATGTGATACATCACATAAACAAAATAAAGGACAAAAATCATATGATTATATCAATTGATGCAGAAAAAGCATTTGACAAGATACAACATCCATTTATGATTAAAACACTTAATAAAATGGGTATAGAAGGAAAATACCTTAACATAATAAAGGCCATATATGACAAGCCCTCTGCTAATCTCATAATTAATGGAGAAAAACTGAAGCCCTTTGCTCTACGTTCAGGAACACGACAGGGATGTCCCCTATCACCTCTGCTTTTCAACATAGTGTTGGAAGTCCTTGCCAGAGCAATCAGGCAAGAGAAAGAAATAAAAGAAATAAAAGAAAACTACAGATCAAATTGGGAATGAAGAAGTTAAATTATCACTCTTTGCAGATGACATGATGCTATATATAGAAAACCCTAAAGACTCCACCAAAAAGCTATTAGAAACAATCAACGAATACAGTAAAGTTGCTGGCTACAAAATCAACGCACAAAAGTCCATTGCCTTCCTATATACTAACAATGAAATCTCAGAAAAAGAAATACAAAAAACAATTCCTTTTGCAATTGCAGCAAAAAGAATAAAATACCTAGGAATAAACTTAACCAAGGATGTGAAAGACCTATATGCTGAAAACTATAAGACTTTTTGGAAAGAAATTGAAGAAGACACAAAGAAATGGAAAGACATTCCGTGCTCATGGATTGGAAGAATCAACATAGTTAAAATGGCCATATTACCCAAAGCAATATACAGATTCAATGCAATCCCCATCAAAATCCCAATGGCATATTTTAAAGAAATAGAACAAAAATCATCAGATTTGTTTGGAACCACAAAAGACCCCGAATAGCCAAAGCAATCTTAAGAAAAAGAACAATAATGGAGGTATCACACTTCCTGACTTTGGCTTGTACTACAGGGCTACAATAATCAAAACAGCATGGTATTGGCAGAAAAACAGACACATAGACCAATGGAATAGAATTGAGAACCCAGAAATAAAACCACATAAATATGGACAGATAATTTTTGACAAAGAAGCTAAAACATACAATGGAGCAAAGACAGCCTCTTCAATAAATGGTGCTGGGAGAATTGGATAGCCACGTGCAAAAGAATGAAACTGGACTGCTATTTGTCACCATGTACCAAAGTTAATTCAAAATGGATCAAAGACTTAAGCATAAGACCTGACACAATAAACTGCATAGAAGAAAACATAGGTACTAAACTTATGGACCTTGGGTTCAAAGAGCGATTTATGAACTTGACTCCAAAGGCAATGGAAGTAAAAGCTAAAATAAATGAATGGGACTATATGAAACTTAAAAGCTTCTGCACAGCAAAAGAAACCATTGACAAAATAAAGAGGCCACCAACTGAATGGGAGAAGATTTTTGCAAACAGTGCCTCCGATAAGGGCTAGTATCCAGAATATACAAGGAACTCATGCAACTCAACAACAAAAAACAAACAACCCAATTGAAAAATGGGCAGAGGACTTGAAGAGACATTTCTCCAAAGAGGACATACAAATGGCAAATAGACATATGAAAAAATGCTCAACATCACTAATCATCAGAGAAATGCAAATCAAAACCACAATGAGATATCACCTCACCCCAGTCAGAATGGCTATCATCAACAAGACAAATAATAACAAATGTTGGAGAGGCTGTGGAGAAAAAGGAACCCTCATACACTGTTGGTGGGAATGCAGACTGGTGCAGCCATTATGGAAGGCAGTGTGGAGGTTTCTCAAAGAATTACGAATAGAATTGCCATATGACCCAGCAATCCCTCTTCTGGGTATCTACCCAAAAATCTGAAAACATTTAGAGATAAAGACACGTGTGCTCCAATGTTCATTGCAGCTTTGTTTACGGTGGCCAAGACATGGAAACAACCAAAATGTCCTTCGATAGATGAATGGATAAAGAAGTTGTGGTATATATACACAATGGAATACTATTCGCAGTAAGAAAAGATGATATAGGAACATTTGTGACAACATGGATGGATCTTGAGAGAGTAATGCTGAGCGAAACAAGTCAGACAGAAAAAGCAGAGAACCATGTGATTTCACTGATATGTGGTATATAAACCAAAAACAACAAAAGAACAAGACAAACAAATGAGAAACAGAAACTCATAGACACGGACAATAGTTTAGTGGTTGCCAGAGGGTAACGGGGGCGGGGGTGGGGGGTGGGAGATGAGGGTAAGGGGGATCGAATATATGGTGATGGAAGGAGAACTGACTCTGGGTGGTGAACACACAATGGGATTTATAGATGATGTAGTACAGAATTGTTCACCTGAAATCTATGTAATTTTACTAAAAATTGTAACCCCAATAAATTTAATTAAAAAAAAAAAAAAAAAAAAGAAAAGAAAAAGAAAGAATCTTCAAAGCAGCCAGCGAAAAGAAGATGGTAACTTACAAAGGAAAGCCCATTAGAATATGATCAGATTTTTCAGCAGAAACTCTACTGAAAGCCAGGAGGGAGTGGAACCAAATATTCAAACTATTGAAAGAGAGAAATTATGAGCCAAGAATAATATATCTAGTAAAGATATCCTTTAGATATGAAGGAGGAATAAAGACCTTTCCAGACATAGAGAAGCTGAGGGAATTTTCTAATACACGACCTGCACTACAAGAAACACTAAAGGAGGCTGTTCGACCACCATCGACAGGGACAATTTGTGGCAACCAAAATATAAAAAAGGGGAGAGTAAAGGCCTGAACCAGAATATGGGAATGGAGAAAGTAAGCATGCTGAAGAAAACGGAATACTCTAAATATCAAACTTTCTTTTACATAAACTTAAGGGTAACCACTAAAAAAAAAAAAAACAGAACTGAAATATATACTGCAATAAAAGAAGAAACAGAGGGAAACATCATAGAATACCACTATAAAGATATAATAGACAACAACAAAAAGGCAAAGAAACAATGGAGACACAGCCTTAACAGAAAACTAAAGACAGAATGACAGGATATCCTCACATATCAATAATCACCCTAAATGTAAATGGACTGAACTCACAAATAAAAAAAAACAGAGTAGCAGATTAGATCAAAAAATTAAACCCAACCATATGCTGTCTCCAAGAGACACATCTCAGCTACAAGGACAAGCATAGACTCAAAGTGAAAGGGTGGAAATTGACACTCCAACCAAATGGTACCCAGAGAACATCAGGTATACCCATAATGATATCAGATGACACAGACTTCAAGGTGAAAAAGATAACAAGAGACAAAGATGGACATTTCATAATGGTGAAGTGGACTGTACAACAAGAAGACATAACAGTCATCAATATTTATGCCCCCAATCAGGGAGCACCAAAACATACCAAGCAACTACTAACAGAACTAAAGGGAGAAATTGACCAAACCACAGTTATACTAGGGGACTTAAATACATCATTGACAGCTATGGATAGATCATCCAAACAGAGAATAAATAACAAAATAGCAGCCCTAAATGACACATTAGGTGAAATGGACATAATTGACATTTATAGAGCACTTCATCCTAAAACATCAGATTATATATTCTTTTCTAGTGTACATGGAACATTCTCAAGGATAGACCATATATTGGGACATAAAATCAGTCTCAGCAAATTTAAGAAGATTGAAATCATACCAAGCATATTCTCTGATCACAAGGCTTTGAAATTGGATATCAGCTGGAAAAAGAAAGCAGGAAAAAACACAAACACATGGAGATTAAACAACATACTTTTAAAGAACGACTGGATCAAAGAAAAAGTTAGAGGAGAGATCAAAAGATACATAGAAACAAATTACAATGAAAATACATTCTGCAAAAAAAGGGTTTGATAACTGCTGCTATAATCTATCTGTATCAAACCCATTACCAGTGTCAATCACAACCACTGATTTCTGATCTCAAATTGCTGTTATTTGTGGGTCAACAGAGAACACTCAAACAATAAATTTTCATTATTTACTAGATGTTAGGAAATTATGTAACCAGTGCACTGTATATCTAAAGCTGAAGCTGAATAATATTGAATGTCAACTATAATTTGGTATATTATTATGCAAGGGCTATTTTCTGACCAATTATACAATAGATTTTCCTAACCTAAAATGCATTATAATAGTAGAAAATACCACTATTCTCTGTGAGTAAATTTATCTAAACTCCATAGAACCACTAGTTCACTTTAATATATTAGCATTACATGATAGTTTTAACAAAGATCCAAAATTTGACTGAGCTAATAAGCAGAACAGTGCAATGATAATAAAAATCGCTATTTGTAATATTTCAAAAATTCATTTTTGGGAGTAACTGTGATGATTAATTTCATGCAGCAACTTGCCTGGATCATAAGGTGCTCAGATATTTGGTCAAACATTATTTTGGATGTGTCTGTGATGGTGTTTTTTGAGGAAATTAACATTTGAGTTGGTAGACTGAGCAAAGTCCATTGCTTTCCCTGACGAAAAAAAAAACAAAAAAAAAAAAAAAAAAACACAGAAAACCTGACTACATTGAGCATTAAAAAAGAGAGGATACTTGCTTCCATAGACCTTACAGTTTGGTGGGGGTGAAAAGCAATAAAGAAGTAAACAAGCAAAAAAGAATGTTTACTAATGGTGAAGATAGTAAATCACTGTATTTAAGAATTCTAGAGAGATATTTTATTTATACTTGTCCTCACTCTTCATATAAAAATGCACTTAGCTAGAAGACATTAACGTAAAGCAGAAGACAAAATATTTTCTAATCATCTTATTTCCAAATATAGTGCTTTTCCCTGACAAACATAAATACTTGGCTTTAGTGACTTTGCCTTTCTGTCCCATACGTTTTACGCAAAACCTTCTCTGGAAACTTTTGTTTACACACACTTTAATTACACATGGAAATTAAATTTTGGCAGTTTGCTATCTTATTTGAGGTCACCCCTACCTACCACCTCTGAGAACTAGGCCAGCAGAAGGCAGATTCCTCGTAGATTGTAGTGAATAAACTGTAAGGAGAAAGGCAGACCTGAAGAAATCTACTCTAAAGGATGGCACCAATCCTTATGGAGTGCATATTTTGTTGTCTGCACTGTAGGGGATAACAAGATGAACCAGAAAAGGATACTGCCTTCAAATGTCCCTATTACCTATTATGGGTGATAAACAAACGAAAACAAAAACAAAAAACTACATCATGAACATATTGTGCATACCAAAAGGGGGGCATTTGAGAAGAGTTTTGCTATCTGATGTTTCAGATGCCAAAGTAGTAGAAGTAAAAGTGAACACCCTGCTGCCCACCCAACACCTTTTTGTGTGTGTGTGTGTGTGTGTGTGTGTGTGTGTGTGTGTATATATATATATATATATATATATATATATATATATATGCTCACTCATTTGTCCAAATAGTAAACTTGGTTAACTGTTTGTTGGTTTGGTACAAATTCATAATGAGTAATCCTTTTGATATCAAAAAAGGTTAGCAAAATCATTGCAAAAAATTTTTGAACTTAATTGTCAGATCTCATATTTGACCCCCTTTACCCTCTTCTACCATACCCCCTCCCTGCTTACCCTGTGGTAACCACTAAATTGTTGTCTGGGTCTATGAGTTTTTGTTTCTTTATTTTTTTGTCTTGTTCCTTTGTTGCTTTCAGTTTTATACCCCAAATATGAGTGAAGTCATATGATTATCAACTTTTTCTATCTGATTTACTTACAATACATTTGGAAGCAACCTAACTATCCACTGATAGATGAATAAATAAAGATGTGATATATATGTGTGTGTATATATATATATATATATATATATATATATATATATATATATTTCATTAATATCTATCTACCTGTCTATCTATATGTAGATATAGATAGATAGTCTCATTTTTACCCCTGAAATGTAAAATCCTCTATACTAGTTGGAGATAAAGCTTAAAACTGAGTTTAATCTCATGTAAACAAGAATGCTCAGATTTTATAATATTCCAGGGCATGCTGTGGAGAAAATGACTGAGAAAAATGAACAGAGAATTCTGTCTTTACTTAAATTTGTTGAACACTAATCTTCTTAAAGTTTGAGTGTAGTTATAATTTGATTCTGTGACAGTCTTATTCACTTATTCTTAAAATTAATATTTATTTGAAAATGTTTTAACAGCTTCATAACTCACCTTGACCCTGCAGACATTTTTCAGACATTGCAAAAACAAATTAGGGATCCCTACTTTATACCCTGAACCCTCAGTAGGACAATACTACACTTTTAGCCCTTATAGGTATTATTTCTCCAAATTGTGGGTCAAGGGGGAAATACAATTAATTTTCCTGGAATTGTTAGTTCTCTGGCCTTAGTGTGTACCAGCCTCTATAACCTTATTTGTTATACTGGAAGCCAACAAATTTATTTTGAGTTGGTAGGGGCTCTTATTACAGACCTCACTAGACACTCCCATACCTATTTCCTTAAAACTATTCCAGAATTGAGCATTAACCAGAGAGAAGATTTCAACCAAGGGTAAATTGCAATATTGGGATTTGCTGAAAAGCCCACCTTCTGAGTCTATGTCTCACTGCATTTTTAGCTTGTATGTTGTACTTTTCCTCAGTGGAGTAACTGTCAGTCTAATATATGGGATACAGATGATGTGGGAGACTGCAGTCATCTAAGAATCACTGTGAGAGATCAAACAAGAAGAGGGAATTTTTGTATCAGGTCTCAGGCTTTGAGGCAAATGAGGCATGAAAATACTACATAGATACAGCCCTGTGGACCTACTAAATCAAGCTTTCAATGAGGAGGAAAGCATTTCCTATCATCTCCCTCAAGAAGAGGAATTCAATTAAAGAAACATATTGTAATGAAATCAAACTTACTTAAGGATAAGAAAAAAAGAAATAGAGAAGCTATTTCTCATATTCAAGCTGAAATCTCTGAATGGAAAAAGAAAATCGCATTAAATATGAAATCTATCTTAAAATAATATCAGGTATGTCAAACTGCCATAAGCAAAACTATATAATTAAAATGAAAACTGCATGCACTTTTTAAGATGTAATAAGCTGAACTTTATTCTTGTGATATAGTGTCATTGAGAGTTTTAAATTCAACTCTCTCTCTCTCTCTCTCTCTCTCTCTCTCTCTCTCTCTCTCTCCCCCCCACCTCTCTCTCTCTCTTCAGTAGGCTCACAATTTTCACCAGTTGAAAAATTATGCATCACCTTGTAAAACAAAACTCCAGCAGTATCTATATAGGTGAAAGGCTAGACATTTCACATTCTGACTTTTCAAATGAAAAATAAATGCAAATATCTCACCACAAGGAGAATTGGGCCTCACATTTTGGGAGATTTCACAGGGTGAGAGGAAGTGAATAGTTTCATATCCACATTCAGTTCATTCTATGTATAACATCAGTAGTTCAAATTCATTTATTTTCTGATAATAAATAAATAAATAAATAAATAAATAAATAAGTGACATACTGATGAATTTTCAAAGGAGTCAATCAGAAAAATAACAAATGTTACAAGGATGAGATTCCAATATTTAAGACGCAGTGTCCCAAAACAAGAAGGACCTGACAGAACCATGCAATCTTGGCAACTCATCCAGGGGTTGCCTGACAACTGGCTTCACTTTTGAATCAAGGAAATAAATATGAAAATCAAATATAAATAAGGAACACTTGAAAAGGCCGTATATATGACATAAAGCTAGGAACAAGTCATCTGACAGTCTTCTGTGAAATTGGCCCTTTACTGAGCAGTGGAACAACACAGATGGCTGAATTAAGGAGGTCCCAAACCCACCACTACTGCCTTATTCATCTAGGCTATAAATTTCAGGCCCATCTGTGTGACTCTAGGCTTAAAATTCTCAGCATTGCAGTAGCTTCTTTGGGATATATCTGGCTACAGCAAAGAGGAAAAGTTGAAAATATTTAGCTACAATTAATCATCAAAACCTCAGTTTGAATGGCTTTATGGTTATCAGTATCTTAGTATGAATATGTTTTGTCATTCATTGGCTAAATGCCAATGCCTTGTATGAATGAAACACAAAACAAGTTTATAACTTCTAAACTTTTTGTGTACATGATCATATCTTATCCCAAGATTTAAAATAAGCCTATATGTCTTGGCCACCATAAGTAAAGCTGCAATGAACATCAGATCACATATACCTTTATGGATAAATGTTTTCAGATTTTTTTGGGTAGATACCCAGGAGAGGGATTGATGAGTCATATGGTAATTCTGTTCTTAATTTTTTGAGGGACCGCCACACTGCCTTCCCTAGAGACTGCACCAAACTGCATTCCCAACAACAGCAAATCAGGTTTCCTTTTTCTCCACAGCCTCTCCAACCCTAAAAATCTGAAAACATTTATCTGTAATGATTAATGTGCTCTGATGTTCATTGCAGCTTTATTTATGGTGGCCAAGACATGGAAACAACCAAAGTGTCCTTCAACAGATAATTGGATAAAGATGTGGTATATATACACAATGGAATACTATTCTGCTATAAGAAAAGATGAAATAGTGCCATTTGTGACAACATGATGGAACTTGAGATTATTATGCTAAGTGAAATATGTCAGACAGAAGAAGTTGAGAACCATATCATTTCACTGATATGTGGTATATAAAACTGAAAACAACAAAGGAACAAGACAAACAAATGAGAAACAGAAACTCATAGACACGGACAATAGTTTAGTGGTTGCCAGAGGGTAACGGGGGCGGGGGGTGGGGGGTGGGAGATGAGGGTAAGGGGGATCGAATATATGGTGATGGAAGGAGAACTGACTCTGGGTGATGAACACACAATGGGATTTATAGATGATGTAATACAGAATTGTACACCTGAAATCTATGTAATTTTACTAAAAATTGTCACCCCAATAAATTTAATTAAAAAAAAAAAAGAAAAAAAAAAAAAGAAAACACAACAACCCAAAATCTATGGGACACAGCAAAAGCAGTCCTAAGAGGGAAATTCATAACAATGCAGGCCTACCTAAAGAAACAAGAAAAATTTCAAATCAACAGTCCATCTTTACACCTAAGGGAACTGGGGAAAAAAACAGCAAAATAAGCCCAAAGTGAGTATAAGAAAGGAAATAATTAAGAACAGAGTGGAAATAAATGAAATAGAGGATGAAAAAAAGCTGGGTTAGGAATCGTTATACCAGACAAAATACACTTTAAAAGGAAGGCATAACAAGAGACAAAGAAAAACCCAGTAATCCCATTTCTGAGTATTTGTCTGAAGAAACCCAAAACGTTAATTTGAGGGCTCCTGTGCATCCATATGTTCATTACAGTATTGTTTCAATGACCAAGATGTGGAGACAACCTTGGTGTCCATCCATAGACGAATGAATAAATAGGAGGTACTACATATATAGAATGGAATTATTACTCAGCCATAAAAAATAATCTTGCCATCTGTAACAACATGGATGGACCTACAGGGTATTGTAGTGAGTGTAGTTAGTCAGACATAGAAAGACAAATGCCATGGAATCGAATGGGTTATTGCCCTCTGCAACAGGATGGGTGGACCTGGTGTGTAGTGTGCTAAGTGCAGTATGTCAGACAAAGAGAGATGCAATGTGATTTTGCTTATATGTGGAATCTAAAGAACAAAATAAATAAACAACAAAAAGAAACAAACTCATAAATACAGAGAACACTTTGATGGCTGCCAGATGGGAGGGGTGTTGGGGAGTGGCTAAGAAAAGGGAAGGGATTAAGAAGTACAAATTTGTTGTTACATACTAGTCATGGGGATTTACGGTACAGATAAAGAATATAGTCAATGATATTGGAATAACTATATATGTGTCAGATGGGTACTAGATTTAGCGGAGTGATAGATGGTACATGGTTGGGGAAGGGATTAAGAATTACAAAATAATAGTTACAAAATATTCAAGAGGATGTATAGTTGACCATATGTTAATACCTATGTATAGTGCCAGGTGGGCACTAGACTGGTCAGGGGGATCACTTCTTAAGTTATATAAATGTCTAATTACTATGTTGTACACCTGAAATTAATATAAAATAATATTGAATGCAACTGTAATTGAAAATTTCATAAAGGGGGAAAAGGGAAAATGGCATTAAGAGGTTCAAATTTACAGTTATAAAACAAGTAAGTCTTGGGGATGTGATGCACAGCATAAGGAATATAGTTAATAATATTGTGGTAGCATGGTACAGTGTCAGATGGTTTCTGGACTTACCATGGTAATCACTTCTTTTGGTATATAAATACTGTTGGTATATAAATATTGGTATATAAATGTTGAATAACTATGGTGTACACCTGAATCTAGTATAATATTGTATGTTAGGCATATTTTTAAAAAATCTTAGTAAAATTGTGAATGCAGAAAAGAAAAAAAAAAATAAGTTCTTGATTCCTTGCTCTCTTTATCCTTCTGGTACTTATATCATGAGAATGTTGTTATATTTGATGTTGTCCCAGAGGTTACCTTAAAGTGTCCTCATTTTTCAAATTGTTTTTCTTTTTTTGGTTGTTCTTCGGATTGGGTGGCTTCTGCTTTCTTGTTTTCAAAATTTGTGATTTGATCATTGGCTTTAATCTGCTGGTGATTTACTCTAGTATATTCTTCATTTCTGAACAATTATTTTTTATTGTTCTATGTCCTTATTCATGGTTACTATCTTTTGCTGGAGTTCATAATAATTTCCTTGAGCATCCTTATAACTGTTTTGAACTCTATCTCTGGTAGGTTGCATGTTTCCATTTCATCTAGTTCTTTTTCTGGAGTTTTCAGATGTCCTTTCATTTGGGACATGCTTCTTTGTTTCCGTATTTTGGTTGTCTCTCTCTGTTCATTTCTATGTAGATCTGCTACATCTTTCTGTTTTTGTCTGGTTGGCTTAGTTGTAGATGTCCTTGGGGCCCTGTGGCAGTCTCCTCGATCCACTATGCCATGTATTCCAGGAGTGTTCCTTGTGTGGGTAGTGTGGGCCCTTGTGTTGGAGTTGAGCCTTTGTTGCTGTTATCATGCCAGTAGGTGGTATTGACTCTCCAGCATACTGTCTGTGAGAATTAGTCATGTCCACAGTGTATGAGCTGCTGTGTGGGTCCTCAACCTGCAGAATTGGATTCTCCCCAGGGGATTTGTGTGCCTGTTGAGAACACCCTTTGGGTGTGCCTCTTGTGGGGCTAATTATGCGGTGTTCTGTTGTCATCTGAATCCATCCTCTGGGTGTGTCTTTCTGGGGCATCTTGGGAGGGGCTCCTGTGAAGGCCAAGGTCAGTTGCTGCCTGTGATTAGCTCATGACCTCCTGGTAGGTGTAACAAATATATCTGTGATTTGTTGCCTGTCCTGTACTCGGAAGCATGTAGAAAAACCATGCTAAACTTTGATGCTGGCTCTCACCACTACCTGTCATGGGGCAGCTCAGCAAAAGGCCCAGGGTACCACAAGGCTTGATGCCACCTGTCAACTACCTGAAATGCTCAGCTACTGAAAGAGCCTCCAGTAGTTCCTGAGTTTGGTGTGGTAGGGTCCTAGGTAGTTACCAGGGTGGGGCAAGTGGTGTTCATCAGGTAAATGCAGATTCAGGTTTGGTATCAATGCTTAGCCTGGGGCCCCTCACAAAAGTTTCAGAGCACACCAAAGACAGTGGCTTCCTGCCTTGTGCGTGCAGACACCCAAGAGCTGTCTAAGAAAGATTGCAGCACAGGTTGGGACTGGTTATCCACCACTGAAACGACCTCTTGTGTTATGTGAGGCTTGCTGTTTCCTGGTGAAAGAGGCTCCTGCTGAAAGTACCTCTGCCTTGGGTGGTTTGTGAGGCAGAGTTCCAGGAAGTCACTAGGGTGGGGCAACTGGTATTCCTCAGTTTAATGCAAATTCAGGCTTGGCACCAGTGCTGAGCTTGTGTTCCCTCCAAAAAATTATCAAACCACACCGTGGTCAGCCACCACCTGCCTCAGACCCACAGATTCTTGATGGTTTGTTGTCACACAGCAGCCTAGCCGCCTGTCCCTACCATCCTTTCCTTAGGGAAAGAGGGTTGCGGGTTTGTCCCTCTTAAGGGTTGAGTTTTATAGGTCTCCTCTCTTGGTCCCAGTATGCTGGGTCTGCGGTCAAAGACGAGTAAGTTTCCTCAAGGGAGGGACGACTTAAGCCAGACGGGACCCCAGGGACCCCCATGAGTTAGCCTTTGAAACTAGGAGGGATGCCCCTCCTCCAATGTTTCCTGGGAGCTGCTGACTCCTGCTTCAAGTGACCAGCACTCTATTGTGCTAAGGAATGATTAATTGAGTGAAACCATCTCACGCCCCGCTTGGCTCATGGGATGATGGCCATGAGAGGCCTGCTCCCCCAGGGATTGTATACACCGCACCTTGTTCACATGGGGACAGCATGCACAGGTTGCTTTGGGACAATATGATTGGATATTGGGAACATGCTAATTGTATTAGTGGTGTAAGAGTTTTACAGACCCTGCCCAGAATCATGTGATGCCTATTGTAACAAAGCAATAAGTACCCACAACGACCCGATTCGGGGCTCCAGTCTCTTGAGGCTGTGAGTCCCTTGGTCCTCTGTGGTTTCTCTGCATTCAGTGTCTCTGGTCTCTTTAATTCTATAATAGAATTTAGCCTCTGCCGCCTCCCTCGCTTTCCCACTGCTTGTGTTGTGCAGGACGCAACATCTGGCGCCCAACGTGGGGCACGAGGAGAGAAGAACAACTAAGAGTTGTATGGTCTGCAGATACGGTTGAGGGGCCTCTGAGCATCCGTCGCGCGACAGCTGCCTGTAAGGGGGTAGTTTTATGGACTCAGAGTATTAAACCAAGGTTATTCAGAGGAAGTAATTAAATACTTTTCAATCTATCTTTGAGTGACAGTGCGTGGGAGTGTGTGTGTATGGTTATGGTCCCACGATCTTCGTGATTACGGGGCTTGAGTGGGCTCGTCACCGCGGTTCCGTCACTCTGTCATATGGCATAACGGCGACTTGGGGGTTTCCCCAACCTGGACCGGGATTTATACGGTTGAGCCTTAGCCAAGACAGGTGCTAAGTTCCCGCGAGGGGAACGGCCGGCCGAGCATCAGAGTGGATATTGAGTGAAAGTTTCTTTTCTTTTCCTTCTTGTATCCTTCTTGTGAGAAAGAAAAAATGGGAAATTCAGAAAGTAAGTATAGACCTTATATTTGCCTGCTGAAGCAGTTGCTTAAAAAAGGACAACATAGGGCCTCAGAAAAGAGGTTGGAAGAACTTCTCAAAGTAATTGAGGTCCATTGCTCTTGGTTTCCTACCCTGGGAACTTTAGACTTAGATAAATGGGAAGCAGTTGGTCAAGATCTCCGTGATCTCCATGCCAACGGAACTTCGTTTTCAAGTTCGATCTGGGAGACTTTTGAACTAGTTCGGTCAGTTCTAGAACCACTACAGACAGACTCTGAAGAGGAGAGAAAGGGAAGATAGGGAAGGTAAGAGAGATTCGCCAAAGAGAACTAAAAAAGAAAGAGAAGATGAGGGGTCAGAGTCTAATTCCACTATAGTTCCTCGAACTCTTTATCCTGATCTCGAGGAATGTTTCCAGGAGGAGTTTCCCCCTCCTTTCTGGCCTCCACCACCTCCATGTGCTAATCAGATGTGGCAACAGCCTAAGACTTGCTGTAATGCCAATAATCCATTTATTCAGAACAATCCGTTTGCTCAAAAGCCTCCAGCAATAACAGCTAAACAATTCAGCTTCAAATTGTCAGCATTAGAGCAGGGTACACATCAGGCAAAAATGGCTGGAGATGTGGATGCTCTTAATTTTCCAGTGATTTTCAGACAAATTGAAGCTCCTGGCCAAAATAACCCAGATGGAATCCATGAGGCAGTGTATGAGCCTTTTCCTTTTAAATTGCTTAAAGAGTTAAAACAGGCAGTGTTACAGTTTGGGACTACTTCTCCCTATACTGTTGGCCTCGTTAGAGGTATTGCTGATGGCCACAGAATGATTCCAACAGACTGGCAGGCCTTAGCTCAAACTTGCCTTACTCCTGCACAATTCTTGCAGTTTAAAAACTTGGTGGATTGAAGGGGCTGAGAATAAAGAAAGACAAAACCAAGCTCTTAACATCAATATTACTGCTGATCAGCTTGTTGGCAAAGGCCACTGGGCACCAACCCGTAATCAATTAGATATGCAAGGAGTTGCTATAGAGCAACTTAAACAAATTTGCCTTGCTGCATGGGAAAAGATTGAAGTAGAAGGAAAGACTCATTCCTCCTTTCAGAAAGTTCTTCAAGGATCTCAGGAGCCTTATTCTGATTTCCTGGCTCGACTCCAGGAAGCCATTAAAAAACAAATTACTAATCCTGTAGCTGCAGATGTGATCCTTCAGATTATGGCATATGAGAATGCTAATAAAGATTGTCAAAGAGCCATAGGGGCACAAAAAGGAAAGACAGATGCAATGGGGTATTTGCGCTTGTGCCAAGAAGTAGGGACTGAGGATCATAAGGCAGCACTATTGGCTAATGCAATTACCGGTGCTTTTCAAAAAAGGGATAAGTTTTCTGGCACTTGCCATAATTGTGGAAAAACAGGACATACTAAAAGAAATTGCAGGGTTAAAAGTAAAAACAACCCTCAACCTCCTCAGCCCACACCTTTTCAAGGTGCAAAACAGCCTGGATTGTGTCCACGCTGTCAGAAAGGAAATCATTGGGCCTCCGCTTGCAGATCTAAATATCATAAAGACGGCACTCTGCTTCAGGGAAACGGGAAGCTGGGCCAGCCCCAGGCCCAGACAACAACCGGGGCATTTGTGGGTCAGACAATCCCTCAACTGGGGATGTTTGCCAACCTAGCGGCACCACAGAATTATCACACGGTGCCGCCCCCTCAAAACTATCCATTGAGCAATTAACTTCTGCCACTGAAGAAAGTGCTGCAGTAGATGTTTGTACTGCTCAGAATATTTTATTACTCCCAGGAGAAACACCTCTCCGGGTGCCTACAGGCATTGTTGGACCAATTCCCAAGAATACGGTTGGACTCCTCCTTGGTCGCTCCAGCTTAACATCAAAAGGAGTTACTGTCCACACCGGAATAATAGACCCAGATTTTAAAGGAGAAATTCAAATTGTTATGTCTTCTTCAGTTCCATGGTCAGCAAAAAAGGGAGAAAAAGTTGCTCAGCTTCTCTTAATTCCATATATTCCACCCAATTTACGAGGAACTCAAAAAAGAACAGGAGGATTTGGAAGTACAGGTTTAGCAGGAACATTCCTGGCAGAGAAAATTTCTAGCATTCGTCCTTTAGGCCACATTAGCCTTCAAGACAGACAATTTTTAGGACTTATGGATACAGGTGCAGACGTCTCCATCATTTGCTCTCAAGATTGGCCTGCTAATTGGCCTACCCAACAAGCTGACACAAATGTTGTTGGAGTAGGAGAAATTTCAAAATTGCTTCAAAGCACCCATATCCTTCCTTGCCTTGGGCCAGAAGGACAAAAAGGATTTTTGCAGCCATATGTTGCTGATATTCCCATAAGTTTATGGGGTAGAGATTTACTTTCTCAATGGAGAGCAAAAATTGTTATTCCCCCAGGACAGTATAGCCCTCAAAGTCAGCAAATGATGAAACAGATGGGGTATCTAGATACCAGGACAAGGTTTAGGCAAATTTAATCAGGGCATTACCCAACCTCTCCAACCTGCATTACAGGTGGGCAGAGAAGGGATAGGATTTCATTCACAAGATCAACAGCCTTTTTGTTAGGGGCCGCTGTCGCCGAGCTAAAACTCCTTTAGCTCTTAAATGGATAGATAATAAGCCTCATTGGATTGAACGGTGGCCCCTTTCTAAGGAGAAATTAGAGGCATTAATGGAAATGGTACAGATTCAATTAGAACAAGATCATATAGAGTCTTCCACTAGTCCGTGGAATTCCTCAGTATTTGTTATAAAGAAAAGATCAGGAAAATGGAGAATGCTCACAGATTTAAGAGTAGTTAATTCTTTAATTGAACCCATGGGTCCACTTCAACCTGGCCTTCCTCAGCCATCCATGATTCCAAAGAATTGGCCATTGGTGGTCATAGACCTACAAGATTGCTTTTATTCAATTCCTTTACATCCTGAGGATTGCCCTAAATTTGCATTTTCAATACCATCTTTAAATAATAAAGAGCCAATCAAGAGGTATCAGTGGAAAGCACTCCCTCAGGGAATGCTAAATAGCCCTACCATTTGTCAATTTTATGTGGCTAGAGCTGTTGCTCCGGTCAGAGAGAAATTTCCAGCCTGTTATATCATTCATTATATGGATGACATTCTCTGTGCTGCGTCTTCTCCAGAAGTCCTTGCAGATTGTTTCAAACTGTTGCAAGAGCAACGTGAGATGGCAGGACTCTGCATTGCTCCTGATGAAATTCAAACTACAACTCCCATCAAATATTTGGGAGCTATCTTGGATAGACAGACGATTAAACCTCAAAAGGTACAGATCAGAAGAGATCAAATTTCCACTTTAAATGATTTACAAAAATTGTTGGGAGATATTAATTGGTTACGTCCCACTCTGGGAATCCCAACTTATGCGCTGAATAATTTGTTTAGTCTTTTACGGGGTCCTTCTCAATTAAATAGTCCCCGTACTTTAACCCCTCAGGCTTGTCAGGAGTTGGAATTAGTAGAAAAAAAAATTCAAAAAGCTCAGGTTCAGCGCATAGATCCCTCTCAACCCTTACAAATTTTAATTTTTCCCACTCCTCATTCACCAACCGCAGTTATTGTCCAACAAAATGACCTTGTGGAGTGGTTGTTTCTGCCTAATAATTTTGTTAAATCTCTTCCGACATACTTAGAGTTAATTTCAGAACTTGTTTCTCGAGCTCGAACCAGAGTTCTTCATTTAAATGGAATAGAAGCCAATAAGATAATAGTTCCCTTTAAAAAACAACAAATAAATCATTTAAATATTCATTCTGAAGTTTGGCAAATTGCTGTTTGTGGATATTTCGGCATAATTGATAACCATTATCCTAAACATAAATTGTTTCAGTTTCTATTAAAAACTAGTTGGATTCTCCCGAAAAGGTTAAGTTCAGTTCCTATTTCCCAAGGGAAAACAGTTTTTACTGATGGGTCCAGTAATGGCAAAGCTGCTATTGTTAGTGAAGTTGACCAACAGGTTATTCAGACTAATTGTACCTCAGCCCAGAGGGCAGAATTAGTTGCAGTTTTAACTGCTCTGCGGGAGTGTGGTGAGCCTTTGAATATTGTCTCTGATTCTGCTTATGTTGTACATACAGTACAAAACATAGAGACGGCACTTCTGTCTAACAACTCTAATCCGTCTCTCCAGTTTCTTTTTAACCAACTCCAACAAGTAGTTAGAAATAGACAACATCCATTTTTCATCACTCATATACGCGCTCATACTCCCCTCCCGGGACCTTTGACGCGTGGCAATGCCATTGCTGATTCTTTGGTTGCTAATGTATTAGTTACCGAGGCAACCAATATTCCATTCTTTGACTCATGCCAATGCTGCAGGTCTTCGGGCTCGGTTCCCAATTACCTGTAAACAGGCCAAGCATATTGTTCAAACTTGCCCAACTTGCCAGATTCTTACTGCTCCTCAAGAATGCCCAGAAGGGGTTAATCCCCGAGGTTTAGTACCCAATGATATTTGGCAGATGGATGTAACCCAAGTTCCTTCATTTGGGAAATTGTCATTTGTACATGTCACAATTGACACATCTTCTGGATATATCACTACAACCGTTCAGAGTGGTGAAACTGCAGGACACGCTTGCAGGCACTTGTTAATTTGTTTTTCTGTTATGGGACTTCCCAAAGCCATTAAAACAGATAACGGTCCTGCTTATACTAGCAATAAATTTACCAAATTTTGTGAACAGTGGAATATTCACCATACCACTGGAATTCCTTATAATCCTAAAGGTCAAGCCATTGTGGAGCGAGCTAATTGTACTTTAAAGAAACAATTACAAAAACAAAAAGGGGGAGACAAGGATCCTCCCAGGTGCAATTAGCCAAAGCTATGTTCACTTTGAATTTTTAAAATTTTTCTGGCTCTAATAATATGGAGCCTCATCTTGGACACACAGCTGCAGAAAGACATTTTAATAATCTCCATAGCCCTAAGGCTTTGGAAGATGTGCCCATTTGGTGGAAGGATATCCAGACCAATCAATGGCATTTAGGGACTCTGTTAACATGGGGACGAGGTTATGCTTGTATTTCTCCAGGATCAAAAGAACGTCCTCTGTGGGTGCCAAGCCGGTGCATTAAGCCTTATCATGGAGTCCGATCCCTCGCAGAACATGGCAATCAGCACGCTGGTCCAAACCTCGGATGCTGTTCCTCCGCCGAATGTGATCATCACTCGCCGGATGGGATCTCCAACGATGACCCAGGTGTACGCGACCTACCGATGCGTGGCACCGAGCGACCCCTACCGGTGGATGAATCGCTTCATGGGCCCCCGTCATCAGGCTCCGACCTCCCCGGCTCCTCCAGCCCCTGTGGTGGTTCCGCAGCCGAGATGTCCATCAGGCCAGACGTATCCGCCGCCGGCACCTCCTCCCAGTGAGGCGTCTTCATCATCTGAGACATCGCAGCCGAGGGTTCCACGCATCCGGATTCTTAGAGCTCCTCCTAGACGCAACCCGCTGCCTACTTGGAAGCAGATTAAGAAATTGTCCCGAGAGGCAGAGAGAAATCTTATAGTGTTAGGAATGCCGAGAACAGCCTCCAACATGCTTATCTCCATGATGGCTATTCTCACGGCTGTAAGGTTCCTTCCCATGGGTGTTAAAGCAGAAAACTTCACATATTGGGCTTATGGTCCCAATCCTCCATTGCTGACACCTGTAACTTGGAATGATGCGCCTCCTCTGATTTATATAAATGATAGCTCCTGGTTCCCAGGACCAGAGGATCAGAGAGGTCCAGAATTTCCTGATGAAGAAGGCAGAGAATTTAATCTCACCAAAACAACTGCCTTGGGATTTGTTTATCCTCCTCTTTGCATTGGTCCTGTCCCTCCTTGTATTCCGGTAAAGGATCAAGTGTGGGTCACCCCTAAGGGTGAAGGGACTGAGTCCTATAGGGACTTGTTCATGCTTTCAGGAAAAGGATTTCAGACTGAAGGGTTGAGTACCCATCTGTATCCTCCTCCCATTTCTACTTGTCCTCAAGAAAAGTGGGCAGCCAATAGTTCCCGTATTCACTGGGAAGAATGTAGAGGAAGTTTTGATAGAGTGCTAGCTCGAAATTCCATAGGTACAATTGTTGATTGGGGACCTTTTGGGATCGCTATGCACACCTGCTCTTCAGGAAGGTGCTCTGAGCCCCAATCTCTTAAAGACAAATTAGTGTTAGGAAGATTTCCAAAAATAGTTAAATTTCCTTATGATCTGTCCATTTATTGGATAGATAAAGTTCTGGCCCCACCTCAGTTAAAAATGATTACTCCCATTAGGGGTCCAGTGCAAAAGACCTTGTGGAAGGTGGCCTTGGCTTTAGCGCCTATTGGCATTTGGAATGGAAATTTGACCAAAGATAATAATAAACGGTACACCTTTAATTTTGAAAAATCTCAAAAGCTTAATTTACAAGCTTGCCTTAAATTGCCTTATGTTTTCCTGATTGGAAAATTTACTATAGAAAATTCCCTTAGCCTTGTTGAATGTTTTCATTGTCGTTTGCATACTTGTATCGATTCCTCCATTTATAATTCCTCAGAAGATAAAATTATGATTTTAAGAAAAGACGGGGTCTATGGATTCCTGTCCGAGCCCCTAGAGTGTGGGAGGGATCTCCTACTGTTCATATTGTTCTTCAATTGCTTCATAAGGTTGTCCATCGAGCAAAAAGGTTTATTGGATTGTTAATTGCTGCTCTAATGGGAAAAATTGCTGTAACCACGGTTGCTGCTGTTTCTGGTGTCGCATTACACCAAACTGTTCAAACTACTGAATTTGTACAACAATGGCATGAAAATGCTAGTAAAACTTGGAATCAACAGGTTAAGATAGATGAAGAAATTAATGTCAGATTAGTAGATTTAGAAACAACAGTAGTTTCTCTTGGTGATCAGTTAGAAAATTTACGTACTATGATTTCTCTTAAATGTGATTGGAATGTAACCACTTATTGTGTAACCCCTTTTGATTATAATCAAACTCGTACTCCTTGGAATGATGTTCGTGCTCATCTTTTGGGGCACATGCCTAATCTCACTGTAAATATTGTACAATTACAACAAGAGGTTGATCAAATGTCTAGTGCTAAGCTTCAACTTTTACCTGGGGAAGATGTTTTGTCAGCTGCTTCGGATGGATTGTCCTCCTTGAATCCGGTTAAATGGATAAAAAACCTGGGTGGTGGGTTTATTGGTGTTATTGTAACACTGATTATTGTATTCTGTTTGTTTTGTTTAGTCTTCGGATGCGGACATGCCTCCCTCCGAAAGGCATTGAATGAAGAAACGGCACGGTCTGTTTTTCTCACATTACAAAAACAAAAAGGGGGAGGTGTTGTCACACAGCAGCCTAGCCGCTTGTCCCTACCATCCTTTCCTTAGGGAAAGAGGGTTGCGGGTTGTCCCTCTTAAGGGTTGAGTTTTATAGGTCTCCTCTCTTGGTCCCAGTATGCTGGGTCTGCGGTCAAAGACGAGTAAGTTTCCTCAAGGGAGGGACGACTTAAGCCAGACGGGACCCCAGGGACCCCCATGAGTTAGCCTTTGAAACTAGGAGGGATGCCCCTCCTCCAATGTTTCCTGGGAGCTGCTGACTCCTGCTTCAAGTGACCAGCACTCTATTGTGCTAAGGAATGATTAATTGAGTGAAACCATCTCACGCCCCGCTTGGCTCATGGGATGATGGCCATGAGAGGCCTGCTCCCCCAGGGATTGTATACACCGCACCTTGTTCACATGGGGACAGCATGCACAGGTTGCTTTGGGACAATATGATTGGATATTGGGAACATGCTAATTGTATTAGTGGTGTAAGAGTTTTACAGACCCTGCTCAGAATCATGTGATGCCTATTGTAAAAAAGCAATAAATACCCACAACGACCCGATTCGGGGCTCCAGTCTCTTGAGGCTGTGAGTCCCTTGGTCCTCTGTGGTTTCTCTGCATTCAGTGTCTCTGGTCTCTTTAATTCTATAATAGAATTTAGCCTCTGCCGCCTCCCTCGCTTTCCCACTGCTTGTGTTGTGCAGGACGCAACAATGGTTGTCCAAGAAAGACTGCAGTGCAGGTTGGGGCTGGTTGGTCACTATTGAAAGTGTCTTTGGTAGTGTGTGAGTTGGGTGGGGTGGGGTCCCAGGGAATCACCAGGGTGGAGTGAGCAGAGCTCACCAGATCAATGCAGTTTCAGATTTGGCCTTGTGTGGGAGGAGGGCTCAACACAGGGACAGTGATGTTTGTTCCTCTAGCCCTCACTCTGAAGCCACACAACCCAATCTTTTCCTGTATGTTTCTGGTGCCTCCGGAGTTGCTGTCCCTCTTTCCAAGCCCAGGATGAGTGAGTGCAAACGAGTGAGTTTGTGCAAGATCCCTTTAAGAGGATGTCTGGATTATCAGCAGCCTTCTTCTCATTCAGTTGGATGGAATCCCTGCTGGTTATCTGCTCTGGTGACTCCTCTTCCCAACACTGGAATCCTGGGCTGGGAGACAGATGTGGTGTTGGGGCCTCTTGCCCCTCAGGAGGTACTTCCTCATCTGAGATGTCCCTCCTGATGTTCAAATGCTCAACTGCCAAACAGGTAGGGGACCAGCCTGTTTCATACCTCTGCCCCTCTGACCATTCTAGATGTGACCCCTTTTTATAGTCAGATGGTCTTCAGAAGGTTCTCTAGTTTGATTATCATATAATTTAGTTGTAATTTGAATGTGGTCATAGGAGGAGGCAGGCACAGCATTTATCTACTCTGCCATCTTGTCTGGAGAGCTTACCCTCATAAGTGACACACTACAGTGCTTTTAACATAGAAATTGAAACAGGTAAGTTTTCAATAAAAGTTTTTGAACAATGCATGAATGTGCTCTTATAGGCTATTTAGGTATGGCTTAGCTCCAGATCCTTCAAGGAGGTAGATAGGTGGTCTTCATTATCTCTAGGTCACCTTCCAACCTAAGTGCTCCAGAGATTTATTTTTTTTCTGAATCTATTTTACTCTGGGTGTCAAGATGCCTTAGATTCAGATCATCAGTGAAAAACAATTTGAGATACCATCAGTGAAAACTTATGTGATTGTTTTCCTGTATTCTGAGAAATTGTTAATGTGTTCTCTATCACTTATCTAAAAAAACCCATAATGATCCTTTTCTCCTAGCACCACCTACTTCAGCTTCCTTCCTGGATGACTTTAGAGGGATGACTTTAGAAGGAATTCATTTCTGAGGCAAGCAATCTCTGTATCATTAGCACAAAGTAATCCTTAGAATAATGGGCTCTAATTTTCTTTAATATTTTTATATCTGAATTACCATACACTGAAGGACATTTAGAATCATAACAACAAAATGTCTTGTGATAGTGGTTTATTGAAGTACTATGATCAGATTTAATTGTTGGGAATCACCCTGAGGACTAACATTGCTTGTAAATCATTCTAATCTTATGACAAAGGTTGAAGGTGCAATGAGACCCTGAATAGGAAGTGAAACATATAAACTTTTCAAATTAATTCCTATTGAGTCCTGGGGCTTTATTCCTACTCTCATTCTGCTTGGGTTTTGATAAAATTTAAGTAGCTAATCCATTCATCAGCCACATAGTAAATTACTTTTAAAATTAAAAATAAATCAACATTTTATAATCAACATTAAAATAATTATATTTCTGTCCTAAAAGTATCTTAGCAACTAGTGAAATTACAGAAACATCAGCTGCATTATTATTAATCCTCATGTGAAGGTGGACTATTGATCTGAATGCTGCAGATTTTAGAGGGAGATTTATTTTTATTTTTTTTAATCCAAGGCTAGAACCTATCTCCCTATAGTCTATTAGCCTATGTCTCAGCAGAATGTTCATTAAGCAATGAGGGTTTCCAGGTATGGTGAGGGTGATTAAAGAAGAATGTGACGTATATTACCTAAGTGTGAGGGATAAATTTTAGTCAAATTACAATATTTCCAACAATTGCCTGTATTGAATGCCACACTATTTTTTACACATGCATATTTATGCAGACACATATAACGCAAAAAAAAAAAAAACCTCATTGAAAGGGGGAAAATCCACGTGAAAAGGCAAACTGTCTTCAGCCGATGAGAAGTACAGAATAAGTACTTCCTTCGGAGTTTGCGTCCTCAGTAGGTAACAGTTGGTTATAATCTTTTAGAAACCAGCTCCATGGCTGTGTCACCTCACCAATGGCTGAAATATCCCTTGAAGAAAGTAGTATTCACATCAATCCAAGTTTGGTTCACCACCACAGGAAAGCTGTCTGATATATCTTTTAAAAATACCATAGACAGTTAATCAGAGAGGCTTAATCTAAAAATCTCATTTCAGACAACTAATATCTTTAAATAGCATGGGGCTATAAAAAAGTCTATGAATAAAAGGTGAACTCAATTTTTCCACCCTGAACTACCTAACAAGTGTTAGACTATGCTTTCATCTGATTGTTCTCTCAATGTGGTTTTTCTAAGCACACTGGGCCTCTGTTTTGAGCCAAATTATAACTAGGCCACACTTTTGTTACACCTTCCCTTCTGTTCATCCAACCCATGTGATTCATTTCTTTAAGGTCAGTGCAATGTCAGCTCAATAAGGTGTTAATGTACTTTGCAGATATTAGCAAGGATACAACATTTAGAAAACACTTGAGATTCTCAATGCCCTCTACTGCTTCTGCCACCCATCCCCAAGCTAACTCAACCTTCACTGTATTTCGCTAAAAACCTATTTTGAATTATTTTGTCCCTTTGTGTTTGGCTATTATTAGAGTTAAAGTGCATTAATAATGTCTTGCACTTAACTAGAAAAGCTGATCCTAAAGCTCTCAGATCATGACTTGAGAATCCTCAGTTTGAATAAGCTCATAGAAATGAAGATGAGGAGATAAAAGGCAATGATTATATTGTGAGTAGCCATTATATATCAATCATACCTATTACAAATATTTCATATATTTCTCAGTTTAATGCACATACAAATGTTACCATGTGGTTTTCACAATCCTTACTATTTAAAAAAGAAAACATGTTCAGAAATGGAAAATATTGCCCCGTTTCAAACAGCTAGAAAATATATCAGCCAAAATTTGAGCAAGAGTCTAACTTTACACTCATAATGCTTTCCACTTTACAGCCTAGCATGTCTCACAACCTGCCTCACACTACATTCTCTGATGCCTCTAGAAATTACTAAACACTAACAGACCAAAATCTCCCCCCCATACATACACACAAAGTTATATCAGATGAGAAAAATAGCTTTTAACCCGGTATCTATGGTGACCATATGTCCAGATAGAAAAGAAAATAATGAATTTAAACTGTGGTCCCATTATACACTAACTGTCACAAAGTTACAATTTTTGAACAATCGAACTATACTTCCCAGATCAACTCCTAATCTGTAAGTATTATAGAAAGCTAAGACCATGTCTGATGAATTTTCTTAAATCAGAAAGTAAGGTGACTACTCCTATGTCCCTTATTCCACCTTTAAAAAAAGAGCTTTTTAGTTTAACATAGTCCCATTACTTGTTTTAGCTTTTTATTTCCATTTCTTTGAGGTCAGATTCATAAAATCCTCTTTGAACCCAACTATGCAGTTTCTTGTTTAAGGTCTTATGTTTAGGTCTTTGATCCATTTGAGTTAATTTTGGTACATGGTGACAGATAGCAATCTAGTTTCATTATTTTGTATGTGGCTTTCCAATTTTGCCAGCACCATTTATTGAAGAGGCTTTCTTTTCTCCATTGTATGTTTTTGGCTCCTTTATCAAAAAATATTTATCTATATTTATGTGGGTTTATTTCTGGGTTTTCAATTCTCTTCCATTGGTCTGTGTGTCTGTTTTTCTGCCAGTAACATGCTGCTTTGATTTTTGTCACCCTGTAGTACAAGCTGAATTCAGGCAGTGTGATACCTCCAGCATTGTTCTTTTTTCTTAGGATTGCTTTTGTTATTTGGGGTTTTCTGTAATTTTATACAAATCTGATGATTTTTTATTCTATTTATTTAAAAAAACAACATTGGGATTTTGATCGTGATTACACTAAGTCTGTATATTGCTTTGGGTAATATGGGCATTTAAATTATGTTGAATCTCGCAACCCTTGAACACAGAATGTCTAAAAAGGTTTTGCACAGCAAAAGAAACTATCAACAAAACAAAGAGGTAACCAACAAAATTGGAGAAGATATTTGTAAACAACACCTCCAATAAGGAGCTAATTTCCCAAAATATATAAATAACTCAAACAACTCAACAACAAAAAGATAAACAATCCAATTAAAAAATGGACAGAGGACCTGATCAAAAATTTCTCCCAACAAGACATACAAACTGACAACAGATATATGAAAAAATTTTAATTTCACTAGCTATTGGAAAACTAAAAATCAAAACCACAATGAGATATCACTTCATACCAGTTAGAATGACTATCATCAACAAGACAAATAATAACAAGTGTTGCATCAACAAGACAAATAATAACAAGTGTTGAAGAGGCTGTGGAGAAAAAAGAACCTTCGTACATTGTTGGTGGGAATGTAAATTGGTACAGCTGCTATAAAAAACAGTAAGGAAGTTCTTCAAAAAGTTAAGAATAGAATAACCATATGACCCAACAATCCTTCTCCTGGGTATCTACCCCAAAATTCTGAACACATTTATCCATAAAGGTGTATGCACTCCAATGTTCAACACAGCATTATTTATGGTGGGCGAGACATGGAAACAATCAAAGTGTCCTCGATAGATGATTGGATAAGGAACTTGTGGCATATATACACAATGGAGTATTACTTTGTCATAAGACAAAGTGAAATACTGCCATTCCTGACAACATGGGTGAATCTTGAGATTATTATCCTTAGTGACATAAGCCAGACAGAAAAAGTTGAGAACCGTATAACTTCAATCATGTGTGGGATATAAAACTGAAAGCAACAAAGGAACAAGACAAACAAATAAAGAAACAAAAGCTCATAGACACTGACAAAGTTTAGTGGTTACCAGAGGAAAAGGGGAAGGGGGGATGGTGGAAGAGAGTAAAGTGGTTCAAATACATAGTGAAGGAAGGTGAAGTAACTCAGGTTGGTGAGCAAATAATGTGATATATAGTTGATGTATTAGAGAATTGGCACCTGAAACCTATGTAATTTTATTAACCATTGTCACGCCAATAAATTTAATTTAAAAAGGAAATACAGTAAAACATAGGACTTATTTATAAAAGTGGGGGGAAAAAGTGCATATCAAGCGGTTTCTTTTTTAATTAAATTTATTGGAGTGATAACGGTTAGTGAAATTACGTAGGTGTCAGGTATGCATTTCTATAATACATCATCTATATATTACATTGTATGCTGACCACCCAGAGTCCATTATCCTTCTTGTTATGATGCAAATTACATTCTTTATCATGGTAGTTTGAAAAACAAAACAAAAAGCATTATTGTAGTCAGATGAGGTCAGTGTTCAAGAGAAGACATCAGTAGTCTTTCAGGAACTTACATAGTTTATTCTGTAGAATTATTGTGATATACTTTAATCTTGGATAATAATGAAGCAGCAGATGAACTCCTCCATAAGAAAATTAGTTTTCGTGTTTTTTTTTAATTATTGGGGTGACAATTGTTAGTAAAATTACATAGATTTCAGGTGTACAATTCTGTATTACATCATCTATAAATCCCATTGTGTGTTCACCAACCAGAGTCAGTTCTCCTTCCATCACCATATATTTGATCCCCCTTACCCTCATCTCCCACCACCCACCCCCTTTACCCTCTGGTAACCACTAAACTATTGTCTGTGTCTATGAGTTTTTGTTTCTCATTTGTTTGTCTTGTTCTTTTGTTGTTTTTGGTTTATATACCACATGTCAGTAAAATCATATGGTTCTCTGCTTATTCTGTCTGACTTATTTCACTTAGCATTATACTCTCAAGATCCATCCATGTTGTCACAAATGTTCCTATATCATCTTTATTAACCGCCGAATAGTATTCCATGGTGTATATATACCACAACTTCTTTATCCATTCAGCTATCGAAGAACATTTTGGTTGTTTCCATGTCTCGGCCACCACAAACAAAGCTGCAATGAACATTGGAGCACACCTGTCTTTATGTATAAATGTTTTCATATTATTTGGGTAGATACCCAGGAGAGGGATTGCAGGGTCATAGGATAATTCTATTCGTAAATTTTAGAGGAGCCTCCACACTGCCTTCCATAATGGCAGCACCAGTCTGCATTCCCACCAACAGTGTATGAGGGTTCCTTTTCTCCCCAGCCTCTCCAACACTTGTTACTATTTGTCTTGTTGATGATAGCCATTGTGGTTTTGATTTGCATTTCTCTGATGATTGGTGATGTTGAGCATTTTTTCATAGGTTTATTTGCCATTTGTATGTCCTCTTTAGAGAAATGTCTCTTCAGGTCCTCTGCCCATTTTACAAATTGGGTTGTTTGTTTTTTGGTTGCTGAGTTGCATGAGTTCCTTGTATATTCTGTATATTAGGCCCTTATCGGAGGCACTGTTTGCAAAAATCTTCTCCCATTCAGTTGGTGGCCTCTTTATTTTGTCGATTGTTTCTTTTGCTGAGCAGAAGCTTTTAAGTTTCATATAGTCCCATTCGTTTATTTAGCTTTTACTTCCATTGCCTTTGGAGTCAAATTCATAAAATGCTCTTTGAACACAAGGTCCATAAATTTAGTACCTATGTTTTCTTCTAAGCACTTTATTGTGTCATATGATTTTTGTCCTTTATTATGTTTATGTGATGTATCACATTGATGGATTTGCGGATGTTGAACCATCCTTGTGCCCCGGGGATGAACCCCACTTGGTCGTGATGAATAATCTTCTTAATGCATTGTTCTATTCGATTTGCTAGAATTTTATTCAGGATTTTTGCATCGGTATTCATTAGAGATATTGGTCTGTAGTTTTCTTTTTTTGTGCTGCCCTTACCAGGTTTTGGTATCAGGGTAATGTCGGCCTCATAAAATGAGTTAGGGAGTACTGTCTCTTCTTCAATTTTTTGGAAGAGTTTGTGCAGGATTGGTATTAGATCCTCTTTGAAGGTTTGGTAGAATTCACTAGTGAAGCCATCTGGTCCCGGACTTTTGCTTTTGGGAAGGTTTTGGATGACTGATTCAATTTTACTGGTGATCGGTCTGTTTAGATTTTCCAGTTCTTCATGGTTCAGCCTTGGAAGGCTATATGTTTCTAAGAACTTGTCCATTTCTTCTAGGTTATTGAATTTGGTGGCATATAGTGTTTCACAGTATTCTTAGATGGTCCTTTGTATTTCTGTGGTGTCCGTGATAACTTCCCCTCTTTCATTTCTGATTTTGTTAATTAGTGTCTTTTTTTAATCTTAGTGAGTCTAGCCAAGAGTTTCTCAATTTTATTAATCTATTCAAAGAACCAGCTTTTTGTCACATTAATTTTTTCTATTGTCTTTTTGATCTCTATTTCATTTAGTTCTGCTCTGATTTTTACTATTTTCTTTCTTCTGCTGACCTTGGGTTTCACTTGTTCTTCTTTTTCTAGTTCTTTAAGGTGTAACATGAGGTTATTTATTTGGGAGTTTTCTTGTTTCTTGAGATAGGCCTGTAATGAGATAAATTTCCTCTTAAAACTGCTTTCGCTGCATCCCAAAAATTTTGGTAGGATGTATTTTCATTGTCATTTGTTTCTATGTATCTTTTGATCTCTCCTCTAATTTCTTCTTTGACCCAGTCGTTCTTTAAAAGTATGTTGTTTAATCTCCATGTATTTGTGTTTTTCCTGCTTTCTTTTTGCAGTTGATATCCAATTTCAAAGCCTTGTGATCAGAGAATATGCTTGGTATGATTTCAATCTTCTTAAATTTGCTGAGGCTGATTTTATGTCCCAATATATGGTCTATCCTTGAGAATGTTCCATGTACACTAGAAAAGAATGTATAGTCTGATGTTTTAGGATGAAGTGCTCTATAAATGTCAATTATGTCCATTTCATCTAATGTGTCATTTAGGGCTGCTATTTCGTTATTTATTTTCTGTTTGGATGATCTATCCATAGCTGTCAATGATGTATTTAAGTCCCCTAGTATAATTGTGTTTTGGTCAATTTCTCCCTTTAGTTCTGTTAGTAGTTGCTTGGTATATTTCGGTGCTCCCTGATTGGGGGCATAAATATTGATGACTGTTATGTCTTCTTGTTGTATAGTCCCCTTCACCATTATGAAATGTCCATCTTTGTCTCTTGTTATCTTTTTCACCTTGAAGTCTGTTTCATCTGATATCATTATGGCTACACCTGATTTTCTCTGGGTACCATTTGCTTGGAGTGTCAATTTCCACCCTTTCACTTTGAGTCTATGCTTGTCCTTGTAGCTGAGATGTGTCTCTTGGAGACAGCATATGGTTGGGTTTAGTTTTTTTATCCAATCTGCTACTCTGTGCCTTTTTATTGGTGAGTTCAGTCCATTTACATTTAGGGTGATTATTGATATGTGAGGATTTCCTGTCATTCTATCTTTAGTTTTCTGGTAAGGCTGTGTCTCCATTGTTTCGTTGCTTTTTTGTTGTTATTGTCTATTATTTCTGTGTGGTGGTATTCTATGATGTTTTCCTCTGTATCTCCTTTTATTACAGTATATATTTCAGTACTGGATTTTTATGAGTGGTTACCCTTAAGTTTATTTAAGAGAAAGTTTTATATTTAGAGTATTCCATTTTCTTCATCACGCTTACTTTTTCCATTCACATATTCCATTTGAGGCCTTTACTCTCCTCCTTTTTATACTTTGGTTGCCACAAATTGTCCCTGTTTATGGTGGTTGAATAGCCTCCTTTAGTATTTCTTGTAGTGCAGGTCGTGTATTAGAAAATTCCCTCAGCTTCTGTATGTTTGGAAAGGTCTTTATTCCTCCTTCATATCTAAAGGATATCTTTGCTGGATATATTATTCTTGGCTCATAATTTCTCTCTTTCAATAGTTTGAATATTTGGTTCCACTCCCTCCTGGCTTGTAGAGTTTCTGCTGAAAAATCTGATGATAATCTAATGGGCTTTCCTTTGTAAGTTACCGTCTTCTTTTCCCTGGCTGCCTTGAGGATTCTTTCTTTGTCGTTGATTTTAGACAGCTTCAATACAATGTGCCTTGGAGAAGGCCTGTTGGGATTGAGGTAACTAGGTGTTCTATTTGCTTCTTGGATTCGAGGGTCCAGTTCTGTCCACAAGTTTGGGAAGTTCTCATCGACAATTTGTTTGAATATATTCTCTGTTCCCTTCTCTCTTTCTTCTCCTTCTGGTATGCCCATTATTCTTATATTGCTCTTTCTGATGGAGTCAGAAAGTTCTTGTAGAGTTCTTTCATTTCTTTTAAGTCTCAAGTCTCTTTCTTCTTCCATCTGTGTAATTTCCAGGTTTCTATCTTCGATGTCACTGATTCTTTCCTCCATCTGGTCAACTCTACTACCTAAGCTGGTTATTTCATTCTTAATTTCTTCTATTGAGTTCTTAATCTCCAGAAATTCTGCTTGGTTCTTTTTTAAAATTTCAATCTCTTTGTAAAATGCTTATGTTTTACTTTGATTGTGTTTCTGAGTTCATTAAACTGGCTTTCTGTGTTTTCTTGCATCTCTTCGATTTTTTTCAGAACTGCAATCTTGAATTCTCTGTCATTTAAGTCACATATTTCCATATCTTTAATTTCCTTTTTTGGAGACTTTTCACTTTCTTTCTGAGCTTTCTTGTTTTCTTGGTTATTCATGGCAATTACTGATTTACTATTTCTCTTCCTAGACATCTACAGGAGTGGCTTCTGCAACAGGTTGATAGGCAAAGATCTTTCTTTTGTTTTCCTGTACTTGTTGGTAGAATGATTTATTTGTCTCCAACTGCAGCCTTTGTTTTTTGCTCTCTCACACAGTAGTGCTATGTTTTCTCTGCACTATTCCAGCTTCTCACACAATGGGGGGATTCCCAGGGAGACGGGCTTCTCCTCTGTTAATAGTTCACCTAGGTCACAGGGTGCAGTGTCCGTGTGGGTATGCGGAGAGCTTGTGAAGTTCCAAAGCTCTTCCTGCACCAGATTCAGAGCCCGTATGTTTCAGCAGTTCTGTTTACTCCTGCAGGGATCTGCCCAGATAGGTAGGGCCAGGGGTGAAATGAGTTGTGAGAGGTGTCCAACAGCAGTGGCGGCGATCACCATCACAGCCGGTTCTGCTTCCACAGCTCCCTCCCCTTTGCCGGAACTAGTTGGCCTGCGAATCTGTGTCTGCGGTCCACAGTTCTCAGAACAGCAAATATTCTATTCGTTTGATCTGACACTGCTACTCTTCCGTTTCTAGCACCGGGCAGGTGGTTGCGGGGCAAGCTCTCGGAGTGTAGGTTGGGGCGGCTAGTCTCAGTGCCTAAGGCTTCCGTTCTCTGCTCGGTAGTGAGGGCTTAAACCACTGTTTTCAGCCTTCTTCCCTGTCTTTTCTCTGAGGTCTCTGCCGTGAGCGTTGGGTTCAGCCGTGCTTTATGCTGCCCCCTCAGCCCTGTGGGTCATAAGCGGAGCCCTAGCAGTACGAGTTCTTCCCTCTCCCGGAGCTGTGGTAGTTCTGGGATTCAGTGAGTTAGGAGCACTGAGGTAGGTCTGCGTCCTGCGCCCCCATGGCTCTGTCTCTGCATTTCTCCCTTCCCTCCTCCCCTGCTTGGTGATTCGCCCACCTGTAGGTGAATTCAGTAGTGGGCCTCTTCGTCTTGCCTGTCTGCTGTGCAGGGAGTCCTTTTTGGAGTTGTTGTTCGATTAGTTGTAAATTCCAGGGGAGTTTTGCAGAGGCTCACCTCACGCTGCCATTTTGATGACCAGGAAATTAATTTATTTGTTGCATAAGGCTTCTTGTTCCACGTTTGCTTTTGCATTCTGATTTTGAAGTCACAAATCTTTAGCAGCTAGGATCCCTTTGTGAAAAATTATTTTCTTGCTAGTAAGAAGGTTCACCCAATTGTGTCTTAGGGTTTTTGCTTTCTGAATTGTGTGATCTTCCATATTTGACAATGAGGCCTAAGATTCTGTGATTAGGGAGTAACTCCAATGGAGAATTATTCTTTGAATGCAATATTACTGGAATGTGTAATGCATGAACCCATTGCTTGTATGAAAAAACTTTACAAAATTGATAGTGTTGTTTTCTAATTGACTAATTCCAAGATCCTATGCCATAATTGTATGTGGGGAGAGAGGAGTAAGGTTTACAGGATTATAAGATTCTGATGAGAGAAGAATCTCATACATTGTTTAATGGACAATAAATGTCCAGGGGAAGGACATAAATCTGGGAAACGTGCTTAGTTGAGAAAGCCAGGATTGAAGGTATGGATGGGTGAGAAGAGAAGTACTGAAAAATAAGGTGGTCAGTTCAAAAACAGCCCATATACATGCCAGTTATCAAAGTATGACCTTGAGAATAGGCATCACAACATCCAACTCTACCTCAGAAGAAAGAAGAGCTGCCTGCATTTGCAGCTGAAAATGACTCCATCTAAGTTGTTTCTATAACTTCAGGAAATGAAAATACATAATAATAAGTTTGAATAAAGATGTATACCTGAAAATGAAAAACAGCTGTAATCTCTTTTAAAACAATCATTAGACTTCACAGACAGATAGGAACAGAGAGGGAATGATGGACAATCAAATGCACTATTGGCTCTAGCAAATTCTGAACGTTGGCTGACGTTTGAAGCTTGCATGAAAATCAACCTGATAGAAACACTACACACGTTCAATGAATGTCAAAGTATATTTGGCAAAGTATTTAACTCTATTCTCCTTAAGCTTGTCCTTATTTTTCTTAGATTACTTTCAGTAAATCTGTTTTCTTCGTGTCATAAAAACATGAATCATTTGAAAAGGGGGACATGGAAATATGATTTTAGATTATGTTTTTCTTTAACCAACTACCATTAAGAAAGTTCATATTTAATGCTGATGCATAACTGATCTGTTTCTTCATTTTCATGATTAACTGGACCACATTTTAGTCAATTGCTTTGAAAAATATAAATATCTGTGATACCCAGGAAAATTGCAAGCAATCTACTTACATTGTCTAATTAGTTTAAGTGACTTTCTTTTACAAGCTTTTTCGAAGATGGGTCATTCAGATTGCATCCTAACACCATCATCCTCAATCTACCACTTATTACTGGCATATGTGTATTCCTGTCATGAAGTGATAGCTTTGAAAATAATATTTTAAAATGCCTTCTGCATCTGGCAGCTAATAGGTGTGAACAAGATTCAGGAAAACACTGTGTTACTGAAAATTAGTATCACCAAATATAAGGCACTGTCAGTCAAAATTCCGGGTGTGTGAGTAAAGCAGTTGCTGCAGAACAACTTTTTTCTTTAAGCCAGAGAGAATTATTTGTCTTCAGTCATGCTTATGAATACGTTTGATTTATTTTTATACACATAATAGAAAAGAGTACCTTCTTACTTCATGTCCTGTGACATGGTGACAAATAACACTGTAGAGTATATTTTCTAGAAGCTGTTGTATTATATATGGAGACATAAGAAGGCAAAGGGATTACTCTGTGCCATAAATTAAAAATGGACTAATTGAATGCACAGGGTGGTCCTTTTAACACATGGTAATACCTTTTTACTCCACCTGCCATGTGCCTCCAAATTCAGAAACATATCTAGTGATTTGTAAGCAATGTGCTTTCTTTGGCCAAATAGGTTCCTTCTTATTTGTGTAGGCTTCTTGGGAACAGGTTCCTGCCAATGAAATGTTCCAAATACATCTCTGTCACCTCACTTGCTCTGCTGAATCAACACTCCCTGGGTACAGTTTTCTTGAAAGTTTCTTCAAAATACTACACACTGGAGGGAGTCTTTTCACAAAAGCTGATTCAGCCAGTGGAAGAAGAGAGGAAGTGAGAGATTTGTGGGTTCTTTCAACTCTGGAAGTAGCCCTGCTGACAAGTAAGAGGATGATTATGCAACTTAGCCTATGTAGGCTGAGCTTCCAGAAAATGAACCTCGGTGTCTTTATTTTGTTTGAAATTAAAACTCTTTGTAGCATTGTTGTATAGTCTGCTACTCAAAGCACAGGCATTCCATCATACGTGCATTTAAATGCTGCATTTCACTTTTCAAACTTTTTCACATTTATTTATTTATTTTTCTTCTTTATATAATAGTTAGGTATGCAAGTCAGGTATGATTAACCAAATTTGACAGACAAAGAAAACAAGGGAAAAGGAGATTAAATAACTTGTCTAAGACCACATAATTAATTATTAACAGAGTTGTGACTAGTAGACTGTAATCCAGGTTGCTTGACTTCCATTCTATGAACTTTTCATTGTACATATTGTCTACATGTTTGGACATATAAATTCCATATGGAGATAGAGATAGAGGTAGAGATAGAGATAAAGATGGAGATGGAGATAGAGATGGAGCTAGAGACAAAGGGATGCATGGATGGATGTATGGATCGATGGATGATCGATCGATCGATCGATCATTCGATAGATAGATAGATAAAGAGGCACTATATAAGTCAGGGGTTGTGCAAAGAACTTTAGTTACCTTTATAAAAAAAATCAGCTCTGCCCACAAGGCAGAACGAGACAGAGGCAGTTTAAACTAAAACAACAGTTTAAGTTTTCTGCTTTCTGTTGACTAACATGAGAAAAACACAGTCTCTGATTTGAAAACACAGTCTCTGATTTGAATATTTGAATGTAGGCATTAATTGGAGCTGTGATGCCAACTTATTTCTAAAGCTACTGAAAATGTTTCATTATCTCATTATAATTCCTGGTAGATTTTTTTGTAAGTTAACATCCAAACACTGGCAGAAAGTTACTGAAAGCAGAGAGCTATATTTCTAGAGTTACTCAGCTCTTGGATTTACAATATTGGATACTCATTTGACACTTCTCACATATAGCACAGCACAGAATGATAAGTCATGTGGTAATCTGATTAACTCTGCCTTGCCACCAACACATAAATAATCCTTCATTCATAGCTTGTCCTTAATTTCACAGGTGAAACTTTTCAGTCTGTTTATATTGAGTTTTTCTTAAAGCTTAATATACGCCTGCATCCTACTAAGAAAGCTAGTATGTTAACACACTTTAACTAGGGAAAACTGAAATTCTTGCATTCATTCACCAAATGATTTTTGAGCACCAACTATGAGCCAAGAACTATGCTATGTGTTCATGTCCCTGCCCTCATGCATTGACAGTATTATAAGTGGGAGAAAACAGACATTAATAATTGCACAAATATAAAGTTACAACTGTCCCAAGTGCTGTGAAAAAGCTATATGTGTTATTTCAGTTTATAATAGGTGTATTTGACATACTCATGGTAGTCAGGGAAGATTTGCTTGAAGAGATCTATTAGGTCAAGAATTGAGGAATAAGGCATTGAACAGGCAAAGAGTTTAAGGTAGACATTCCAGGCAGGAGCATATGATGATAATACAGAAGGACACTTTTGCGACTGTATTAAGGGCTATTAACCTGATTGAGAAATCAATGGAATAACAAATTCAGCATGGAAAAATTAGACTTTACTTGAGTAAAGATAAAAAGATTTTACATAGATGTTCCCAATCATCTTTTGGACAATGTTCACCCTTAACAACCTCCCTCCCTGGAATGAAGGCCCGTCATTCCAGTTATTCATTTTAATCATTTATCCCATTGTCCTAAGAATCATCTTTAATTCAGTTGCATATGTGGAAATAGAAAATGGGTGTTTACCCATGTTACTCCAATCAATTCAGCTACTGGGCATTGTCTTTGTCTACTCAGGACAGCATTCAAAGGAAGAGTCAGATTCTTTGAAACTGGCAAAATGTTTCCCCTATTCTACACAAACTGTACAGTCCATTATAGGCAACAAGAACTAGTCATCCTATAAAAAAACCAGACCTACACTAAACCCAGCCTTATAAGTCTTCAAAGAAATTTTAAAGATCAGTTTGATGTTTGACAGAGAGTCAATATACATCACTATGTTTTGCGATGAAATGCTGAGGTAGCAGTTTACTCAGTTTGGAGCCTATGCAGCAGTCTCAGAAGATGAGTAAAATTAAATGAAAAAATGATAAGAGACTAACAATGAAAGCTTCACTGAGGATCTGAAAATAAATGGGTAACATTCTCTACTAAATATATAAAGATGTAGTAAAAAGACCAATGTGAGAAAGCCTTTCCTGCCCTTATCAGTCCAGCTAGCCTTTCCAGATGGCCTTGCCTGCTTCCTTTCATTCAAATGCTACAGCCTTCACAGATCATTTACACTTCACTTATTAAGCCTTACATATTATCACTCCAGTATCTTCTTTCCCCAAGGAGATTGTAAAGTATTTGAGGACAGAAACTGAGCCTTTGTTCTACTCTCTTTGTTGTTTCAGGTACTTTCCCTATTTATATCTGTATACAACAAAGGTACTAAGTACTGTAAGTGCTAGATGAGGAAATGTGTATGATATTGGAGACCACCCACTGATTTGGCCAAGGTTAAATTGTTAATAAATGGTGAAGCCTGTATTTGTACCCTCATTTGACTGACTCTTTAGTTCTGAAGTCAGACAAAACCAGATTGGAATCCCTGGCTCCATTATGTATTTACTTGTATGAATGTGGGAATAATATAAACTCATTAATTCAGTGCATACTATGCTAAATTTCTATTCTCACTCATATCTTTATTGGCATTGGTCTTTTCACTACATCCTTATGCATTCAGTAGAAAGTTTTACCCACTTATTTCCATATTCTCACTGTGTATTTCATTGTTAGTCTGGTATTTATTCATTTGATTTTACTCATATAATTTCTTCTTACTATTCTATCATAGCTGCAAATTCTCCTGCTTGTACTGTTCCTTGTAGATGTCCTGGTGACTTAGAAAAGTGCTATTATTATTTCCATATCACAAAAGAGTATATCAAGACACAGAAAAGTTAAGTAATCTGTCCAAGTTCACACAGTTAATAAGCAGCAGAACCCAACATGTTCATCTGCAAGCTCATTAGTGTAGCTGATGGTGCCTCCTTAATTGATTAAAACATTCATTGAACACATGCTAGATAAGATACTCTTGGCCCCTAAAATTGTATGAACAGTTTTACTCTCTATATATGCATATTTTTCCTGAAGTTTTATCTCATCAAATTCTCAAAGTTGTCCATGACTCCAAGAAAGTATAAGAACACATACTAGAGTGAGTGGCAGAGGACGATGGGGATGTATAGTCATGTAGCTCATGTTTTCTGCACTCTAAAAGCTCATGATTCACTTGAAAAGTTAAGACAGTCAAAGAGGTAAACATGGTATAAGGTAGGAAAGATATGTTCACTTCTTAACAAGTAGCTCAGAGGAAGGAGAAATAATTTGGGCTGAGGCAACAAGGAAATACATCACAGATGAAAGTGGATTTGAATTGTATCTTAAAATATGGGCAAGATTTTGAGAGGTAAAAAGTTAAAATAAGCCTTACAGGCTGCAGAGGTGGGAGATGCTATGTGAGCAAAGACAGTGTCACCCTTTGAATTTGATACAGTGTGTTAAACATCTCTAATTTCTCCTTCTTATTTCAGAATAGCTGTGAAGTCTCCTGCTTATACTGTTTCCTGTAGATGCCCTGATGACTTAAAAGGGCTTGGCAGAAAGTTTTGCAGAGCACCGGTTTTAAGCTAGTCGTTTTCACGACCTTGCATTCAAGCATCCCAAAGCCAAAGTGAAATTAAATTAATTTGACCCTTAAAAATTACATTTGTAATAAGGAGAACTAACGACCATAAAATGAAGATAGCACAACAAAACAGAAATCAAATTAAGAGGTTGTCCTGAAGACCTTTAAGGTGAGGAGGACCTTTTATGTATTGGGTGTTGTTAAATCATTCAGTTCATTTCACAGTTATTTGCTTTTGATGCAGTCTAGGATGAAATGTACTTCATTGCTCCCATGCATAATTAATATTATTCTGTAGTCTTTATCAGATAGGTCACTTATGAATATAAAAGCAATTGTGTTTATCCTGATTTTTTTTTTGTAATGGAGCCTCAGATCATACATGAGGGACCATAAAGAACTACAATAAGTGCTGTATTTTAATGAACTTAACCTTACTAACTACCATTCATTCCTTTATTCCTGCATTATTCCTTTTTCCATCTACTACATAAATAAATATATTTTTATCCTTGTAATCAGTTGCCTGAGTGACCATTACCATCAGGCACTGTGTTAGGCACAGGGTATATGAAGAGCAATAAGACAGATTCTATCCTTAAGTTGCTCACAGTCATGTGGGAAAAGCTTACATATAAACGGATAAACTACAGTGTGATAGACGTGCTATAAAGTTAGGATTTTCATTTTTAAAGCGTACAAGTGTTTTCATTTAAAAATCTTTGTCCTCTTCTACGATTACCTGCTAGTAACCACTAAATTGTTGTATGTTTCTATGAGTTTTTGTTTATTTGTTTGTCTTGGTCATTTTTTGCTTTCAGTTTTATATCACACATATGAGGGTAAAGGGGTCAAATATATGGTGATGGAAGGAGAACTGACTGTGTGGTGAGCACACAACGCAATATATACTTGATGTATTATACAAATATACACTTGAAACCTATTTAATTTTACTAACCATTGACACCCCAATAAATTTGATTTAAAAATAAAAAAACAAACAAACAAAAAATACAAAAACAACCAAACAAACAAAAAGTTCATACAATAAAATAAATCCTGGTAGGACAAAAGGAAATATAATAAAATATGACACTGTCACCTGAAACATTAAGTCTCCCTACCCAAAAGAAAGACTGTTTAGCTTCCTGTATTTCTTTCCATAAATTTCCATAAATTTTTACATATATGCATATGCACACATATTATGTCCATTTAGCTGCATCTTGCTCTTTTTGCATAGCATATCTTGGGCATTTTTCCATATCAATTCCCACTTCTCACTTTGTTTAATAACTAAGTGGTATTTCATTGTGTGGATACAAGCCACATTTACTTAGCCAGTTTCTTCCCATGCACATTTTGTTGTTTTTCAGGTGGTTGCTATTTCAAACCAAACCAACAAAGAACTGTAATAAAAAGCTCTGTGTTTGAAACTGTGCAGTACATTACTAGTGGTGGAAGTACTGTATCACAGACTATATGATTATTTAGACAAATATTTCCCAATTGCCTTTCAAAAGCATTTGTTACAATTTTATTGCAGTGCTAGAAAAGTCTACAACTGGGCACAACAACTAATTTTGCTTGGAACACTTAAACAAATTTTTCAAAGGAGTGGAGTTTGAGTAACATATTAAAGAATGAGGGTGACATCATCAAAATGGTGGCATGAGGTGAGCCTCCGTAAAGCTCCCCTGGAAGTTACAACTAATCGAACAATAATAACTCCACAAAAGACTCCCTGCAGAGCAGAGATGCAAAACGAAGAGGCACACTACTGAATTCACCTAAAGGTGGGTGAATCACGCAAGTGTGGGAGGAGGGAAGGGAGAAGTGTGGAGACGGAGATGCGTGGGCACAGAACGAAGACCTAGCTCAGTGCTCCTAATTCGCTGAATCCCAGAACTATAGCAGCTGCGGGAGAGGGAAGAACTCAGACTGCTAGGGCTCCGTTTATGGCCCACAGGGCTGAGGGGACAGCATATAACAAGGCTGAACACAACACTCACAGCAGAGACCTCGGAGAAAAGACTGAGGGAAGAAGGCTGAAAATGGTGGTTTAAGCCCTCCCTGTTGAGCAGAGAATGGAAGCCTTAGGCACTGAGACTATCCGACCCCTCCTTAACCTCCCAGAGTTCACTCCGCCCCCACCTGCCCGGTGCTAGAGCAGAAAAGTAGCAGTGTCAGATAAAATGAACAGAATATTTACTGTTCTGAGAACTGTGAAATGCAGACACAGATTCACAGCCCAAATAGTTCCAGGAAAAGGGAGGGATCTGTGGAAGAAGGACCAGCTGTGGTGGTGGTCGCCACCATTGTTCTGGACCACCTCTCACAACTCACCCCGCCCCTGGCCCCACTTATCTGGGTGGATACCTTCAGGAGTAAACAGAACTGCTGAAAAATATGGGCGCTTAATCTGGTGCAGGAAGAGCTTTGGAACTTCAAAAGCTCTCTGCATACCCAAATGGACACTGCACCCTGTGACTCAGGCAAACTATTACCAGAGGAGAAACACATGTCCCAGGGAATCCCCCCATTGTAGTGAGAAGATGTACATGCAGAGAAAACATAGTACTACCGTGTGAGAGAGAAAAAAAGGCTGCAGTTCATGAGAAAATAGAATATTCTACCAACAAGTACTGGATCCTCGAATCCAAGAAGCAAATAGAACACCTAATTACCTCAATCCCAACAGGCCTTCTCCAAGGCACATTGTATTGAAGCTGTCTAAAATCAACAACAAAGAAAGAATCCTCAAGGCAGCCAGGGAAAAGAAGACGGTAACCTACAAAGGAAAGCCCATTAGATTACCATTAGATATTTCAGCAGAAACTCTACAAGCCAGGAGGAGTGGAACCAAATATTCAAACTATTGAAAGAGAGAAATTATGAGCCAAGAATAATATATCCAGCAAAGATATCCTTTAGATATGAAGGAGGAATAAAGACCTTTCCAGACATACAGAAGCTGAGGAAATTTTCTAATATACGACCTGCACTACAAGTAATACTAAGGAGGCTATTCGACCTCCATCAACAGGGACAATTCGTGGCAACCAAAACATAAAAATGGGGAGAGTAAAGGCCTGAACCGGAATATGGGAATGGAGAAAGTAAGCGTGCTGAAGAAAATGGAATACTCTAAATATCAAACTTTTTTTCCATAAACTTCATGGTAATCACCCAAAAAAATGCAGAACTGAAATATTTAGTGTAATAAAAGAAGAAACAGAGGGAAACATCATAGAATACCACCACACAGAAATAATAGACAAAAACAAAAAAGTAAAGAAACAATGGAGACATATCCTTACCAGAAAACTAAAGATAGAATGACAGGAAACACTCACATATCAATAATCACCCTAAATGTAAATGGACTGAACTAAATAATAAAAAGTCACAGAGTAGCTGATAGGATCAAAAAACTAAACCCAACCATATGCTGTCTCCAAGAGACACATCTCAGCTACAAGGACAAGCATAGACTCAAAGTGAAAGGGTGGAAATTGACACTCCAGGCAAATGGTTCCCAGGGAAAATCAGGTGTAGCCATAATGATGTGAGATGAAACAGACTTCAGGGTGAAAAAGATAACAAGAGACAAAGATGGACATGTCATAATGGTAAACGGGACTATAAAAGAAGAAGACGTAACGGTCATCAGTATTTATGCCCCCAATCAGGGAGCACCCAAAAATACGAAGAAACTGCTAACAGAACTAAAGGGAGAAATTGACCAATACACAATTTATACTAGGGGACTTAAACACATCATTGACAGCTATGGATAGATCATCCAAACAGAAAATAAATAACGAAATAGCAGCCCTAAATGACACATTAGATGAAATGGACATAATTGACATTTATAGAGCACTTCATCCTAAAACATCAGACTATACATTCTTTTCTAGTGTACATGGAACATTCTCAAGGATAGACCATATATTGGGACATAAAATCAGCCTCAGCAAATTTAAGAAGATTGAAATCATACCAAGCATATTCTCTGATCACAAGGCTTTGAAATTGGATATCAACTGCAAAAAGAAAGCAGGAAAAAACACAAATACATGGAGATTAAACAACATACTTTTAAAGAACGACTGGGTCAAAGAAGAAATTAGAGGAGAGATCAAAAGATACATAGAAACAAATGACAATGAAAATACATCCTACCAAAATTTTTGGGATGCAGCGAAAGCAGTTTTAAGAGGGAAATTTATATCATTACAGGCCTATCTCAAGAAACAAGAAAACTCCCAAATAAATAACCTCATGTTACACCTTAAAGAACTAGAAAAAGAAGAACAAGTGAAACCCAAGGTCAGCAGAAGAAAGGAAATAACAAAAATTAGAGCAGAACTAAATGAAATAGAGAACAAAAAGACAATAGAAAAAATTAATGTGACAAAGAGCTGGTTCTTTGAAAAGATTAACAAAATTGACAAACCCTTGGCTAGACTCACTAAGATAAAAAGAGAGAAGACACTAATTAACAAAATCAGAAATGAAAAAGGGGAAGTTATCACGGACACCACAGAAATACAAAGGATCATCCAAGAATACTATGAAGGACTATATGCCACCAAATTCAATAACCTAGAAGAAATGGACAAGTTCTTAGAAACATATAGCCTTCCAAGGCTGAACCATGAAGAACTGGAAAATCTAAACAGACCGATCACCAGTAACGAAATTGAATCAGTCATCCAAAACCTTCCCAAAAGCAAAAGTCCGGGACCAGATGGCTTCACTAGTGAATTCTACCAAACCTTCAAAGAGGATTTAATACCAATCCTGCTCAAACTCTTCCAAAAAATTGAAGAAGAGACAGTACTCCCTAACTCATTTTATGAGGCCAACATTACCCTGATACCAAAACCTGGTAAGGACAACACAAAAAAAGAAAACTACAGACCAATATCTCTGATGAATACAGATGCAAAAATCCTAAATAAAATTATAGCAAATCAAATGCAACAATGCATTAAAAAGATTATTCATCACGACCAAGTGGGGTTCATCCCCGGGGCACAAGGATGGTTCAACATCCGCAAATCCATCAATGTGATACATCACATAAACATAATAAAGGACAAAAATCATATGACACAATAAACTGTATAGAAAAAAACATAGGTACTAAACTTATGGCCCTTGGGTTCAAAGAGCATTTTATGAATTTGTTTCCAAAGGCAATGGAAGTAAAAGCGAAAATAAATGATTGGGACTATATGGAACTTAAAAGCTTCTGCACAGCAAAAGAAACCATCGACAAAATAAAGAGGCCAGCAACTGAATGGGAGAATATTTCTGCAAACAGTGCCTCCGACAAGGGCCTAATATCCAGAATACACAAGGAACTCATGCAACTCAACAACTGAAAAACAAACAACCCAATTTGAAAAATGGGCAGAGGACCTGAAGATACATTCCTCCAAAGAGGACATACAAATGGCAGATAGACCTATGAAAAAATGCTCAACATCACTAATCATCAGAGAAATGCAAATCAAAACCACAATGAGATATCACCTCATCCCAGTCAGAATGGCTATCATCAACAAGACAAATAATAACAAATGTTGGAGAGGCTGTGGAGAAAAAGGAACCCTCATACACTGTTGGTGGGAATGCAGACTGGTGCAGCCGTTATGGAAGGCAGTGTGGAGGTTCCTCAAAGAATTACGAATAGAATTGCCATATGACCCAGCAATCCCTCTCCTGGGTATCTACCCAAAAAATCTGAAAACATTTAGAGATAAAGACACGTGTGCTCCAATGTTCATTGCAGCTTTGTTTACGGTGGCCAAGACATGGAAACAACCAAAATGTCCTTCGATAGATGAATGGATAAAGAAGTTGTGGTATTATTATTATTTTTACTTAAATCTTGGGTGTATTATCATGCTCTAAATCCTGAAATTTAAGAGTATGCAAAATAGGTTATGTATTAGGCCAGTCATTTTAATTTCCATTATGATGCTTCTCTCTTGAATAATCCCTCTACTATCTAGCACTTGATTATATACCATCTTCTATGTTATTTAATACAATGGTATTTTATTGTTTTATATGAACCTTAGTGAGATTAACTTTTTTTTTCTTGTATCCCACCATCACAATAAGAACACAGGAGATATTCACCTCCTTGTTAACTTCATTTGATCTTCTAAATCTGGGCTTACTGACTTCAGCAAGCAAAGGCATACAAATGATGTTCACACTAATTTCTCCTTAACTAACCAGAGAATTATCATCTTTTTTTGCTTCACTCTTGAAGAAAGAAATTATGTTGTGCTCACATTCTGCACAGCCATTGCCCAATCTCAATACATTTTAAACAAGAAAAACTGGTATGCATTAAACAGTGCAGTTAATTTCATCTGCAGATGTCAGTATTTATTCCAATGAAGGGTTTCTCTGGCCTACAGTTTGATTTTCATGAAGGAATTCACCTGTTCATCTGTGCCTGCATTTTAGGCTAAATGTGTTCACTGGAAGAGATGGGCCCAGGGACAGAAATAGTTCAATATTCCTGATCATTTTATTTGTTCCATAACAAATAGAGGTATTCTTACACTAAATTTTTTAAAAAGAAAGCTTTTCAATAGTCGATGAGCTTTCCCCATACATTTTCATTCAATTCTTCTACTCAACTTTTTTTTATTAGTTTCAGGTGTACAAAAAACAGTGATTAGACATTTATATACCTCACGAAGTGATAGCTCAATATGTCTTTTACCCATCTGACACTGTACAAAGTTATCACATCACCTTTGATATATATATATATATATATATATATATATATATATATATATATATAGTACTTAATATTTAATAGAGAATACAGATGTTCTCCATTTCAATGTTGGTAACTACTACTCACATCTTTTGACATCTGTAACGATTTTTGTGGGGACAGAGCCAGGAGTGCAGTTTCTAGGCTCTTGGCCTCATGTGGAAAGGTGCTCACTTGGGTAGTAAATAGCCATCAACTGTGATTGGTTGGCCATCAGCTATGGCTAGTTGGCCGTCAGCTGTAACCAGTGAGCCATTGGCCACTAATATAACTGCCATGGCTTCGCTAGCAGAAAAATGGGGGCTAGCAAGAAGATGGTGGCTGAGCTAGCAAGTGACAGAATGTGGATTGTGGATTGCAGAGAGGCGGATTGCAGCTAACAAGTGGGGAGTCGGTCGGTTAGCAGAAAAGCAGACAGCAGGTTGCGTGTCGTGTGAATCCAGCCTCCAGTGAATCTATAGTGATGTGACTCCCCTACCAATGGATCCATGGGTGTTCCTTTTTGGCCTCACTGTGTCCTGTGTTCTTATGTGGGGAGCGGGACCAGAGACCCCGCAGGCCTCCCCGCACGACAAATGGCGCAGCGAGCAGGGTCTCCTGCATGACACCCAGCATGACAATTTTCCTTTCTGTATCTAAGAGAATGGCCTTAGGCACAAAGTACTTTGTTCTGAAAAATCCCTCTACATTGCTTCCCTGCTTGTGCTACACTAAACTCTATGTTTTTTATTAATGTCCTTGTGATTTCCTTATCTTTCAAATAGCTGTATAATATAATCTTTCTGCTACTTGTGAGAGGCAAGTATTTTCTGCCATGAGAATGAGATTCTGAGTGTGCAATCTTTGCAACAGGAATGCCAAATGCATCTAAGTTTCCATCTCCAGTTATGTTTCAGGCTTCTAACAGGATGGTGTCCAGATAGTTTTTGCTGAGGTGTAGAGTAAATCTCTTATAGGAAAAGGATTTACAATTTGATATAGACAGGGGCCTTCATGGACAGCTGTGTGCTCCTTTATTTCTGGAGGAAAGGTCTGAAACCCCTCTACAGAGCAGTACTTGGAACAAATGTCAATGCATAGTGATTCTTCTGGCCTAACTAAGACATAAATTATCATAATGAGATTTCAAACTGAGTTTAGTAGCTGAAACCCTCTAGGTCAGAGTCACTCTATCAAGCATCTTCAATCTTACTCTACAACTGTGAAACATGTTAAAAACAGAATGTACCCTGCTCTACATGGTACCTATGTCTTATACCTTCTAGAACCACATCAGATGAGCCAGACATTAAAAGTCTGACAAAGGGAAGTCATTCTAATAGTTCCTTTTTTATCTTTTCTAAGATTTACATTTATTCTTTTAAAAAACACAAACTAAGGGATAATACTTGCTCTGCGAGAGGGGAGAATAAAGATGATGGTGACTTTTTAGTTAAGTGTGACAGATTAAATCTATGGAAAAGTAATGAAAATTAGATAAAAATAATAAGATTAATGAAAGTGGAAAAAGAACAAAACAATATAGGAGAGATGCAAATAACATGGGGGATTAGTAACAGATATATTACAACTTAGAAAGCTGAAAACTAAGTGTCTGAGAGGAGTGAAGGGACAGGATGGAGGACAGCAATGAAACAAGCAAATTTTTATTCAGAGCCTAGGAAGGGTCAGAAATTACAATCACCAGGTAGCTCTGAAGTTCTGGGTGTGGTCAGGGTTTAAAATTAACAAAAGAAAACAAACAAACAAAAATCCAAGAGGAGTGTCTGATAGTCATTGTAAAGAGCATTTAGCTCTCCAAATCCACTTCTTATTCTGACATAAAATGATAGGGATTGGAACAAGGGGATTCTGGACTTGTGGATCATTTGGGACAGCTAAGAATGAGGATGTCATAACTGAAATTCGGATATTATCTGGAAACCAGCCCTTTCTCTCAACTTCTAGAGCACTGGTAATCAAGATTGAAACCCCAGGAGAGAGATTGGTGGATGGGTTTCTGCTTGATCTAGTTGATTGACCCAGGAAAGATCATGCAAATGCAGAAATTGCAATCAGCTTTTCAGTGTCTCACTTCTAAACATAAAAAACACCTAAAAGAAAAACTACTAAAGTAAAAAATAGACCAAAATGAACAAACAAAGGCTAGTGTTTAGAGGAAACAGAGGTAATACAAGGAGCAAAACAGGACATCATCATCACCACCACCATCATTATGCACAGATCAAAAACCAAAAAAGAAGTCAATAGGATGGTTAAAAGACAAAGTTGATGAAACTGCACAGAAAGTAGATAAAACAGCAGGCCTTGGAAACAACAGAAAGGATCAGAAAACAGATCTGTTCAGGAGATTTTACTTCATCATACTAGAATTTCCGTAAATGCCTGAAAAGTAAACACAAGGGAGGAAATGATCAATAAAATAATAAAATGAAATTTCCCGTACTTGAAGAACATGAATTATTTCCAATAATGAAGGTGCCAACCAAATATAATGAATGAAAACTTACACAAAAGCACATTATTGTGAAATTTCAGAGAACAGAAGCAAAGAGAATATTCTTAAAGTTCCCTAGAGGAAACAAAACAAATGAGCAAACAGAAAAACAAAACAAGTGGCTTACAAAAGATCTGAAACAAGAATAAATTTTCTCAACAAGGACACTGGAAAGTAGACAAAATTGGTGAACCAGTTTCAAACTTCAAAAGGAAAATTATTTCCAACCTAAAAATTATATCTTGTTAAAGCACCGAAGAAGTGGAAATGTAATGCTTAAGATGATGATGCTCAAGATGATGGTTAAGAGAATTTCTCATATGCCAAACAAAGAAGTCAAGAGATGATATTTAAAACTGAAAACTAAGAAATTCAAGTTTAAGCATGTGATCTAGAAATAGGAAAATAAATACCAAAGGGACATCTAAAAGAATTTAAAGCTATTTGCCTGGGGAATGGTACTTGAGGTTGGAGATAGAGGGAAGAGTTGGGTTGATGTTTTTCTTTTTTTCACTTTTAAAGCAGTGGTCATGTATTTTTTATAAAAAAATAAAAACTACGTAAACATATGATAACCTCAAAGGGGATTTATTTTTGAGCCTCAACAACACCTTATCCAAGCCTTAAAGTAACTAACTATATGATAGACAAGAAGAACCTAGTAACCTTTAATTATTATACACCTTTCTAGAATAAGCCAACAGTTTTTTAATGCTTTACTCAGTAGAGTGAGATATTTAAGCTAGTTGAATACCAGTGATATAGAAATCTCCTATATAATTTTGAGTTGCAAAGGTAAGCACTGGACTTTTAGCTTCAGCAATGTGTCTTTGAGAAACCTTCTTATTGTGTATCCCATAAAGCTCTCTGCTTTTAGTTGGCCCAAGTAGATGAGTGACATCTCTATCACCAGAAAAGTCTTACTAGTTTTTCTAAAAAAGACACTATTGTAATTAAAAAAAAAAAAAATACTAACTATAAGCGAGCTCTGATTTAAACTTTACACAGAGTTGGGAGTTAAGATATCTTATGTATGATAATTTGGGTGCTCTTCCTGTATACCTTGTGGGAAGGGAGTGAAAAAATTCTGGCATCCCATTTGAAGTCAATGTGGCACGCCATGTCTACTGTAACAAAACTGCTTTTGTTGAGTTTCAGCAGCAAATGTAGTAGACAAACCATAGGGTTTGGCATCGTACTAGACACTGGTTTGATTTCCAGTTGAGTCACTAAAAAATACCCTATGATCTTAGGGAGAGGGTTCAAGATGATGGATTAGGCAAATGCTGTACCTGTTGTCTCTCAGGATCACATCAAAATTGCAACTAAATTGTAGAACAATCAACCTCAAGAATCACCTGAAGCCTAGCTGAACAGAACTCTCAAATAAGAATATAAAGGAGAGACCATGTCAAGAATGGTAGGAAAGGCAGAGATGCAAAAGAGTCTAACCCCAAACCCACAGGTAGTGGTTAAACACCAGGAGAAACACCTTGGTGGCAGAGGTCTGCCCTGAAGAGGAAGGGGTCCCCGCCCCACACCAAGCTCCCTGGCCCAGGGTCCTCTGCCATGAAGAGAAGTCCCCACAACAGCTGGCAGTGAAAATCAGTGAAGACTCTGTCTGTCTGTCTCAGTGACACAGAAGACAGCTGGAAACACAAACATCTTCTTACAGGACCCGCACACAGACGTACATGCTGGCAAACACTCACCTAGGCTCTGGTGGAGGGGCAGCAATTCAAGAGGCACCAGAAACACAGGAGGAAAGACTGAGCTGTGTGATTTCAGAGCAAGGGCTGGAGGGTCAACCAATATTGTCCCTGTGTGGAGCCTACCTCATGTGTAGCCTACAGGAGGGCGCCATCTTTTATATGCTGAACTCTCCCCCAAATGCCCAAATCGGAGACCACATTGGTCTGGTAAAATCCATGTATGCACACCACCTTGGGGATGTCCTGGGAACCTGCCCTGCCCAGCTAATGCTGCATTCCCTGGGATACTTTCAACACCAGGTAAACCACCCTGGCCCATATACCTAAAAATGTTCTTTCAACAGCTGAGCCATACAAGCAGCCAGCAAGTATCAACAGGCCTGGGAGTTCCTTGTCATTTTGATAAGCTGTCCCATGCCCAATACTGGTGGCAGCTAGCCTCATTTTACAGCAAGGCCACCTCCACATAATGCCAGATGCAGCACAGGCAGCAACCAACCACATATAGTTTTGTAGCTCTGACCCAGTAGCCCCAGGTTGGTAACAGGCAATAGTGAAATTGGCCTGCATGGAATCCCCTCCAAGAGACATCCAAAACAACAAACCCAGAGGCCAGCTTCAGACCACACCAGAGTGCTACTCAAATAGCCCAATAAGGAGAACACCCAAATGGTGGTCACAACAGGCATGAATGTGGCTGCTAGGGTAAATCACAATGTGAGAGGTCAGCCCCACACAGTAGCTCATATATGGTGGGTGTAACCAATACACACAGTCAATCTCTGAGCCAATCCCAACCACTGATGTGCAATCAAGGCTGAAATACAACAGGAGAATATACACGACACACATGAGGGACACTCTAGGAACACACACTCAGGTGATCAGTTACACTGCACCACTGAGATCACACAGGGTACATACTACATAAGGCCACCCAGCAAAGACTAAGAAACATAGGCATTCTACTTAAAACATAAAAACAAACACAGAGAGGCAGTCAGAGTGAGGAAACAAAGAAAAAAGCATATCCCAAATAAAAGAACAGGATAAACCTCCAGAAAAAGAACTAAAAGAAATGGAGACAACCAATGTACCAGAGACAGAGTTTAAAACACTGGTTATAAGAATGCTTAAGGAACTTAGTGAGAACTTTAATAAGGAGATAGTAAGCATAAAGGACATAAAAACCACAAAAAAGAACAAGTCAGAAATAAAGAACACAATAACTGAAATGGAATACACTGGAAAGAACGAACAGTAGATTAAATGAAGCAGAGGATCAAATCAGTGATTTAGAAGAAAAGAGAGCAGAAAACATCCAATTGGAACAACAAAAAGAAAAATAATAATAATTAAAGAAATGAAGATAGTTTAGGGGACCACTGGGACAACATCAAACGTAACAATATCCTCATCACAGGAGTACCAGGAGGAGAAGTGGAAGCAAGGGATCAAGAACATATTTGAAGAAATAATAACTGAAAATTTCCCTTACCTGTCAAAGGAAATAGACATACAAGCTCAGGAAGTAGGGAGACTCCCAAATAAGATGCATTGAAATAGGTCCATTGTAATTAAAATGGCAAAAGGTTAAAGACTAAGAGAGAATCCTAAAAGGAGCAAGAGACAGGCAACGAGTTACTTACAAGGGAGATCCTATTACACTATCAGCTGATACTGCAACAGAAATATTGTAGGCCAGAAGAGAGTGCCAGGAAATATTCAAAGTAATAAAAAACAAGGGCCTACAACCAAGACTACTCTACCTAGCCAGGCTATCATTAAAAATTGATGGAGAGATAAAAAGCTTCCCAGACAAGAAAGAGCTAAAGGAATTCATTACCATTAAGCCTATATTACAAGAAATGCTAAAAGATTTCTTTAAGAAGGAGAAGGGGGAAAACAAACAAACAAAAGATCAAAAATATGAATGATAAAATGGCCAAAACAATGTAACTATAAAAAATCATTTTAAATGAGCACATAAAAATTACAACTAAACGACAAACAACTGTCATTGAGAATCACTTAAAACCTTGCTGAACTGAAGCTCTACAACTAAAGATGTGCAGAAGAAGCCACCTCAAGACTGGCCGAGACTCCAAAAGGGCTGATCCCACAGCCATGTGTGACCATTAAAGATTGGGACGGATATTTCAGCTGTGAAGGTTTCCCCACTCCCCAGAGGAGTGAGAGGTCACAGCCCCACCCAAGTCCAGGGGTCCAGTATTGGGAAGAGAAGTTCTCATAATTTTTGATTGTGAAAACCAGTGGAGATTGTGACTGAGTGAGATGGAGGGTGGCTGTACTCTCAGGCAATCCTCTTAAAGGGACCATGAATGGACTTACCCACAATGGAATAACTCGCTCTGAATTCCAGTGCTGGGGCAGCAGCTAGAAAGAAGGCAGGGATATATGGTGGGGAACTGAGTGGTCTGGCTTGTGATGGAGGCTGAAGAGGTGGCTTTCTCCTGGACAGAGGAGCTGGGAGAGGCCATTGTTTCTTTGGTGAGCCCTCTCCCTTTCAAATTAGTAGCTACAACTGGCTGCCATATATGAGTCTCTGCCATTCAATCACCACACGCAGGCTATTTGAGACCCCGCCCTGCCCAACTTTCAGGCACACCCAAATCACTCCAGTGGCTTTTTTGTACAAACTTCCTGCCTTAGCTCAAGCTGCAGACTTTCCTAGGGTCTCTCAAAAGTTCATGGAACCCAGACGAGCAGCATCTGGCTTGAGCATGTACTGTACCTCTGGCTGAGCCCCTGTACCCCTTAAACCTGCACTAGCAGCAGCCGGTCTTGGTTCATGGCTTGGCCCCTCATGGTGCATCCAAGCACAGCACAGGCAGCAGCCACCTGCAGATTTCTTTGTGGCTTCTGTTGGGTGGCCCTGGGTGGGGCATGGGCTGTGGCTGAACTTGACCTATAGCAGATCCCCTCAAACATGTCCTGGGGCTGGCACCCCCAGTGGCCAGCTGCAAAATAAGCTGGAGAATCATTCAGTTGCCTCCAAGTGTGACACACCCAAAGGGCTGATTGGTCAGACACAAGAGTCCTGCTGAGGCAGATCTTGCTCTATAAGGTCAGGCCCTGCACAACATCTCCCACTGTAGTCAAGGCCAGTTCACACAACCAGTGAGCCCAAGGGTCAGTCCCTCCAATTGATGTGTAATTACCAACCAAGTCTCAACTACAAAAGAAAGACACACACAACTCACACAAGCGACAACGTGAAGTACATGGCTCAGGTGATCATAAAGACGGAGCCACTGAGACTCACAGCACGCCTACTACATAAGGCCACTCTACTAAAACCAAAAGACATACCATCCTTACCTAATACATGGAAATAAACACAGGAAGGCAGAAAAAATGGGAGCACACAGAAGCATGTCTCAAATAAAAGAATGGAACAAAGCTCCAAAAAAAGAACTAAACAAAATACAGACAAGCAATCTATCAGATGCAGAGTTCCAAACAATGGTTATAAGGATGCTAACTGATCTCAGGGAGGATTTTAACAAAGATATAGCAAACACAAAAATGGAGATAGAAAACATGAACAAGAATCAGTCAGAAATAAAGAATACAGTAATGTAAATGAAGAATATATTACAGGGAATCAATAGTAGATTAGATGAAGCAGAGGTTCAAACCAGTGATGTAGAAAATAAGGTAACAGAAAACACCCAAGCAGAACAGCAAAAAGGAAAAAAAGAATTAAAAAAAAACAACAACAGAGGAGTGTAAGGGGCCTCTGGAACAACATCAAGCATACCAACATTTGCATTATAGGGGTACCAGAAGGAGAAGAGAAAGAGCAAAGAATTAAAAAACCTATTTGAAGAAATAATGACAGAAAACTTGCCTAACGTGGTGAAGGAAATAGCTATACAAGTCCAGGAAGTGCAGACAGTCCCAAATAAGATGAACCCAAAGAGGCCAACAACAAGACACAGTATGATAAAAATGCTGAAGGTTAGAGAAAAAGAATCATAAAAGCAGCAAGAGAAAAGCAGTTAGTTACATATGAGGTCTGACAATTAAGTTTGAGAACTTGTTGCAACGATGTTGCTAACCTTTTTTGATACCAAGGGATTACTCATTATGAATTTGTAATAACTGGACAGTTAACCAAGTTTACTATTTGGAAGTGCTGAAAAGGTTGCATGAAAAAATTAGACGACCTGAACTTTTGGCCAACAATTCATGGGTCTTGCATCACAACAATGCACCAGCTCACACGGCACTGTCTGTGAGGGAGATTTTAGCCAGAAAACAAAATAACTGTATGGGAACATCCTCCCTACTCACCTGATCGGGCCTCTAATGACTTATTTCTTTACCCATAGATAAAGGAAATATTTAAAGGAATACATTTGGATGGCATTCAGGACATCAGCCGTAATATGTTGACAACTGTGATGGCCATTCTAGGAAAGAGTTCCAAAATTGATTTGAAAAGTGGACTAGGCACTGGCATCAGTGCATAGCTTCCCAAGAGGAGTACTTGGAAGAGGACCATAGTGATATTCAGTAATGAGGTATGCAGCACTTTTTCTAGGATGAGTTTGTGAACTTAATTGTCCTACTTCATACCAGGGAGCCCCCATGAGAATATCAGCTGATTTCTTAACAGAAATGTTGCAGGCCAGAAGGGATTGGCAGGAAATATTCAAAGTGATGAAAGCAACAACTTTCAACCAAGATTACTCTACCCAGCAGAGCTATCATTTAGAATTGAGGGACAGATAAACAAATTCCCAGACAAGAAAAAGCTAAAGGAGTTCATCATCACCAAATCAGTATTACAAGGAATCCTAGAAGACCTTCTTTAAGATAGGAGGGGTTTAGGGATGGGTGAACAGGTAAAGGGATTAAGAAGTACAAATTGGTTGCTTCACAGTAGTCATGGGGATGTAGGTTAGAGCATAAGGAATACAGTCAATAATATTGTAATAACTGTATGGTGCCAGACAGGAATTAGATCTATCAGGGTGATAGATTGGAATGGGGTTAGGGGCAGGGTGAAAAAGGTAAAGGTATTAAGAAATACAAATTGGTAGTTACAAAATAGTCATGGGAATATAAAGTATAGGGAATATAATGAACAACATGGTAAAAACTATGTATCGTGCCAGGTGGTACTAGTTAGGGGGATTACTTCTTAAATTATATAAATGTCTAACCACTATGCTGCACGTTTGAAATTAATATAAAATAATATTGAATATCAACTCTAATTGAAAATGTTAAAAAGGGGGGAAAGGTCAATATTTTGAGAGCATGGTACAGTGTCAGATGGTAGCTGGAATTATCATGATGATCACTTCTTAAGCTTAAGGAATAAAATCAATAATGTGGTTATAACACTGTATAGAGCTAGGTGGGTACTGTTAAATAACTACGATGTACACCTGAAGCTAATATAATATTGTATGTTAGCTGTATTTTAATTAAAAACAACTTTAAAATATCACTTTAAATGTAAGTGGATTAAATGTTCCAATCAAAATACATAGGGTAGCTGAATGGATAAGAAAACAAGATGCATGCATATGCTGTCTACAAGAGATCCACCTCAGATCGAAAGAAACATATAGTTTGAAAATAAAGGGATGGAAAAAGGTGTTTCATGCAAATGGAAACAAGACAAAAGCTAAAGTAGCAATATAAATAGGATAAAATAGACTTTAAAATGAAGACTATAATAAGAGACAAAGAAGGACATTGCATAATAATAAAGGGATCAATCCAACAAGAGGACACAACCCTAGTAAACACATATGCACCCAAAATAGGAGCACCAAAATATATAAAACAAATATTGACCAACATAAAAGCAGCCATCACAGTAACACAATCATAGCAATGTACTTCAACACCCCACTGATACCAATGGACAGATCATCCAGACAGACAATCAACACGGAAACAGTGGCATCATATGACACACTAGAACAGATGGATTAATTTGATGGTTTTTTTTAGAGCATTTCAGCCCAAAGCAGCAGAATATACATTCTTTTCAAGTGAACATGGAACATTTTCCAAGATAGACCACATGTTAGGCCACAAAACAAGTCTCAGTAAATTTAAGAAGATTGAAATTATATAAAGGGTCTTCCCTGACCACAATGGGATGAAACTAGAAATGAATTACAATAAAAAACTGAAATCACACAAACACAGGGAGGCTAAATAGCACGCTACTAAATAATGAATAAGTCAAAAATGAGAACAAGTGGGAAAACAAAAGAACCTTGAGACAAATGAAAATTTAAACACAATGACCCCAAATCTTTTGGACACAGCAAAAGCAGTCCTCAGAGGCAAATTCATAGCAATGGAGGCCTACCTCAAGAAACAAAAAAAATAAATAATAAATAAAAAGTCTACCTTACACCTAAGGGACTGGAAAAAGAACACCAAACAAGTCCAAAGTGAATACAGGAAGAAAATAATAAAGATGTGAATGGAAATAAACAAAAAGAAGCTTAAAAAAATACAAAAGATCAATGAAACCAAGAGCTGCTTTATGAAAAGATAAACAAAATTGACAAACGTTTATTCAGTCTCATCAAGAAAAAAAGAGAGTGGACCCAAATAAAGAAAATCGGAAATGAAAGAGGGGCAGTGATAACTAACACCACAGAAATATAAACATTTTAAGAAAATACTACAAATAACTATACACCAATAATTTGGACAATCTGGAAGAAATGGATAAATTACTAGAGCATATAGCTTTCCAACGCTGAATCAAGAAGAAACAAAATATCGGAACTGACCAATTACTACTAATGAAATTGAATCAGTAATCAACAAGCTCCTAAGAAACAAAACTTTTGGACCACATTGCTTCACAGGTGAATTTTACCAAACATTTAAAAAAGAATTAACACCTATTCTTCTTAATCTATTCCAAAAAATCATTTAGAGGAGCAAAAGTTCCCAAGCTCATTTTACACGGTCACCATTGCTCTGCTTCCAAAACCAGACAAAGACATTACAGAAAAAAAATAAAAAGCCAATATCCGTAATGAACATAGATGCAAAAATTCTCAACAAAATACTAGCAAAGCAAATTCAGCAATACATTAAAAAGATAATACATGACAATCAAGTGGGATTCATTCCTGTTGTGCAAGGTTGGCTCAACATACGTAAATCTATTAATGTGATATAGCACATAAACAAAATGAAAATTAAAAATCATATGATCATATCAATAGATGCAGAAAATGTGTTTGACAAAATCCAGCCTCAGTTATGATAAAAAATTCTCAGCAAAGTGTGAATAGAGGGAACATATCTGAACATAAGTAAAAGCCACACACGTTAAACTCACAGCTAATACCATACTCAATTGGGAAAAGCTCAACACATTCTCCTTAAGGTTAGGAACAAGATGAGGATACCCACTTTCAACACTATTGTCACTATGTTCCTGGAATTCACAGCCACTGTAATCAAAAAAATAAATAAAAGACATTCTAATTGGAAAATAATATGTAAAAATGTTATTATTTGCAGACGACCTGATACTATATATACAGAACCCAAAAGAGTTCACTAAAAAACTATTAGAACTAATAAATGAATTCAGTAAAGTAGCAGGATACAAAATTAATATTAAAAAATCAGTTGCATTTCTATACACCAACAAGAAACTATCAGAAAGAGAAAATAAGAAAGCAATCCCATTTACTATTGCATCAAAAAAATAAAACACCTAAGATAAATTTAACCAAGAAAGTAAAAGACCTGCTCTCAGAAAATTATAAGACATTGAAGAGAGAAGTTAAAAAAAAAACAAACAACAAATAAATGGAAACATATACCATGCTCATGGATAGGTAGAATTAATATAGATAAACAGTCTATACTACCCCAAAAAATCTATAGATACAATGCAATTCCTATCAAAATACTAATGGCATTCTTCACAGAACTAGAACAAACAATCCTAAAATTTATATGGAAGCATAAAAGATCTCAAATAGCCACAGCAATCTTAAGAAAGAATAACAAAGCTGAAGGTATCACAGTACCTGATATCAAATTATGCTACAAGGATATAGTAATCAAAACAGCACGGTATTAGCATAAAAAGAGACACATAGATCAATGGAACAAAATAGAGAGCCCAGAAATAAACCCATATGTATATGGTCATTTAATCTATCACAAAGAAAGCAAGAATATACATTGAGTTAAAGACAGTCTGTTCAATAAATGGTGCCGAGAAAAATGAACAGATACATGCAAAAGAAAAAAAATGAAAGAAAAGAAACTGGACCTCTTTCTTACACTGTATAAAAGAACAAACTCAAATGGATGAAACACTTACATGTATGACTGGAAACCGTAAAACTATAAGAGAACATAGGAAATAAACTCTGAGACGTTATCCTTAGTAATAATTTTACTGATATATATCCTCAGGCATGGGAGACAAATGAAAAAAATAAGGAAATAGGACTACATCAAACTAAAAAGATGTTTGCATAGCAAAGGAAATTATAAAGAAAACAGAAAAACATCATACTGAATGGGAGAAGGTATTTGCCAATGATACATCTGATAAGGGGTTACTATCCAAAATTTATATATATATATATATATATATATATATATATATATATATATATATATACACACACACACACACAAAACCCCTACAACTCAACAGCAAAAAATGAAACAATGCAACTGAAAAAATGGGCAGAGGCCCTGAGTAGACATTTCTCCAAAGAGGACATATATACATATGACAAGATGCTCAATGTACTAATTATCAGATAAATGAAAATAAAAGCCACATTGAGATACTACCTCACATCTGTCAGAAATGCTTTTATCAATAAATCAATAAACACGTGTTGGAAATGATGTGGAGAAAATGGAACTCTGGTGCATTGTTGGTGGGATTGCAAATTGGTGCAGCTGATATAGAAAACAGTATGGACGTTCATCAAAAGATTAAAAATAGAAATACCTTGTGTCCCAGCAATGCTACTCCTGGGTATTTATCCATAGAAATCCAAAACACTAATTTGAAAAAAAAGTATATGGACATTTATGTTTACTGCAGTGTCATTCACAATAAACAAGATATGGAAACAACAGAAAATGACCATCAATAGATGATTGGATAAAGAAGACATGGTACATAGATACCATGGAGTGTTACTCTGCCAGAGAAACAAATTAAATCTTACCATTTGCAACAACTTGGATGGACCTAGAGGGTATTATGTTAAGTGAAAGAAGTCAGACTGAGAAAGACAAATTACCATATGATCTCACTTATATGTAGAATCTAAGGAACAGAATAAATGAACAAACAAAACATATAAACTCATAGATACAGAGAATAATCTGATGGTTGCTAGACAGGGGTGGAGGATGGATGAGAAACGTGAAGGAGTTAGGAAATATAAATTGAGAGTTACACAATAGTGAGGGGGATGTGAAAGACAGTATGGAGAATACAGTCTATAATATTTTAAAAACTATGTACGAGGCCTGACAATTACATTCGTGAACCCATCCTACAAAAAGTGCTACATACTTCATTGTTGAATATCACTATGGTCACCTTCGAAGTACTCCCCTTGGGAAGGTATGCCCCAATACCAGTGCCCAGTTCACCCTTCAAAGCAATTTTGGAACTATTTTTCTGGAATGGCCATCAAAGCTGTCGTTGTATTACCCTTGGTGTCCTGAATGCCATCAGAATGTCTTCCTATAAATATATCATTTATCTTTGGGTAAAGAAAGAAGTCATTGGGGGCTAGATCAGGTGAGTAGGAAGGGTGTTCCAATACAGTTATTTATTTACTGGCTAAAAACTCCCTCACAGACAGTGTCATGTAAGCTCGTGCATTGTCGTGATGCAAGAGCCATGAATTGTTACCAAAAAGTTCAGGTCATCTAACTTTTTCATGCAGACTTATCAGCACTTCCAAATAGTAAACTTGATTAACTGTTTGTCCAGTTGATAATCCCTTTGATATCAAGAAGGGTTAGCCCACATATATATGGAGAGATAATTTTTGACAAAGCAAAAAAACATACAATGGAGAAAAGACATCCTCTTCAACAAATGGTGCTGAGAGAATTGGAAAGCCACGTGCAAATGAATAAAACTGGACTGCTATCTGTCACCATGTACCAAAATTAATTCAAAATGGATCAAAGACTTAAGCATAAAACCTGAAACAATAAACTGCACAGAAGAAAACATAGATAAACGTATAGACCTTGGCTTCAAAGAGTCTTTTATGAATTTGACTCCAAAGGCAAGGGAAGTAAAAGCTAAAATAAATTAATAGAACTATATCAAACTTAAAAATTTCTGCACAGCAAAAGAAACCTTCAACAAAATAAAGAGGAAACCAAGTGAATGGGAGAAGATTTTTGCAAACAGTGCCTCTGATAAGGGGCTAATATCCAAAAATATACGAGGAACTCATGCAAATCAACAACAAAAAAACAAACAACGCAATTGAGAAATGAGCAGAGGACCTGAAGAGACATTTTTCAAAAGAGGACATACAAATGGTAAATATACCTATGAAAAAAATGCTCAACATCACTAATCATCAGAGAAATGCAAATCAAAACCACAATGAGATATCACCTCACCCCAGTCAGAATGGCTATCATCAACAAGACAAATAGTAACAAGTGCTGGAGAGGCTGGGGAGAAAAAGGAACCCTCATACACTGTTGGTGGGAATGCAGACTGGTGCAGCCACTATGGAAGGCAGTGTGGAGATTCCTCAAAAAATCACAAATAGAATTACGTATGACCTAGCAATCCCTCTCCTGGGTATCTACCCAAAAAGTCTGAAAACATTTATCCATAAAGACACGTGTGCTCCAATGTTCATTGCACCTTTATTTATGGTGGCCAATTCATGGAAACAACCAAAATGTCCTTCAATAGATGAATGGATAAAGAAGTTGTGGTATACATACACAATGGTATAGTATTTGGTGGTAAGAAAAGATGAAATAGGACCATTTGTGACAACATGGAAGGATCTTGAGATTATAATGCTAAGCGAAATGAGTCAGATAGCAAAAACAGGGAACCATATAATTACACTGATATGTGGTATATAAACCAAAAACAACAAAAGAACAAGACAAACAAATGAAAAACAGAAACTCATAGACACAGACAACAGTTTAGTGGTTACCAGAAGGTAAGGGGGCAGGGGGTGGTAGATGAGGGTAAAGGGCATCAAATATATAGTGATGGAAGAACTGTCTCTGGGTGGTGAACATACAATGGGATTTATAGATGATGTAATACAGAATTGTACACCTGAAATCTATGGAACTTTACTAACGATTGTCACCCCAATAAACTGTAATTTTAAAAAAAAGAGAAAGAAAAAAGAAAACCCGGCTGATGTCGGGGTCATATCGTCCAGGAATACCGGCCAGCGAGCTGTACTGAAGTTTGCTGCTGCCATCTGAGCCACTCCTATTGGTGGCCACTTCACTCCTGGGACCTTCACCAACCAGATAAAGGCATCCTTCTGGGAGCCGAGATTCATGGTGATGGATCCCAGAGCTGACCACCAGCCTCTCACAGAGGCATCTCATGTTAACCAGCCGACCATTGCCCTGTGTAACACAAAGCAATGTGTTATGTCCTCTGTGCTATTGCCATCCTTTGCAACAACAAAGGAGCTCACTCCGTGGATCTGATGTGGTGGATGCTGGTCCAGAAAGTCCTGCACATGCGTTAAAAAAAAAAAAAAAAAAAAAAAAAAACAGAGCAAAAGGTTAGCAACATTGTTGCAACAAGTTCCCAAACTTAATTATCAGATTAATTGTCAGGTGGGTACGGGACTTATTAGGGGATCACTTCATAAATTATATAAATGCCTAACCAGTACACTTTAAACCTGAAACCAATATAAAATAATATTGAATGTCAAGTATAGTTTAAAAATTCATATAATCATGAGATATAAAGTACAGCACAGAGATTATTATAAATGGTATTTTAATAGCTATGTACTGTGTCAGATGGGTAGTAGACTTGTTTGGGTTATCACTTTGTGAAGTGTGTACATATCCTTCTTTTTTAATTAAAGTTTATTGGGGTGAGAATTGTTCGTAAAGTTACATAGATTTCAGCTGTACAATTCTGTAATACATCATCTATATATCATATTGTTCAAGTGTATACATATCTATCATTATGTTGTTTATCCTGAAAATGATAATAAAAAATAACTTACGATCTTGTATAAGTGACTCAACTAAGCTTCAATTTCATCTTTGTAATGGAGGTTGGAATAGTATATATATTGTAGAGTTACTGTTGAGTAGTAAATGAAATATAGGTAAGGTGCTCAACACAGAACATAAAACAATAACGTTAACTGTTGTTTCTTAGTTTCTTCTCAAAATCACTGCAACGTGAAATTTATTCTTATGAGTTATCTACTTAGTATGATTTATTGAATGTCAATTTTCTACAGATATGTTTCTCAAATCCTTATTTCTCCTTTTTAAAAGTTTGGGGAAGTGCTACTGATACTATTCTTGCATTTAAATATCCCCTTTCTTAAAGATGATATACAAAGACAATGCAGTGATTCAAATCCTCAAGTTGTTAACACTACCAAAGACCATATAGGGGACTATATAGCAACAGGTATTCAGCACATCTTGACATGTATCCATTATTGATAGGAACCCTATGTATACTTTTTAGAAAGTGTTTCCTTGCGCTGCAGCTTCTTATGTATAAGTTTGGTCTGGATTTCAAAGTGTGACTTAGTATCTGAAACTCCAAATGAGAGTCCCACTATCAGTTCCTTCCAATCTTACTCTACAATTGTGAAACATTTTATTTTATTTTATTTTATTTTATTTTATTTTATTTTATTTTATTTTATTTTATTTTATTTTATTTTATTTTATTTTATTTTATTTTATTTTATTTTATTAGTTTCAGGTGTACAAAGCAATGTAATAAATATTTACATCCCTCAAAAAGTGATAACCCCCTCAGCCTGCTACCTCTCTGACATTATAGATAGCATGCAGCTGTTACAATGCCATTGTCAATTTCCCTATGCTGTACTTTACATCCCATGACAATATATATATATATATATATATATATATATATATATATATATATATATATATACATATATAAAATTATAGTTGACACTCAATATTATTGTACTTGAGCTTCAGGTGTATAGCTCAGTGGTCAGGCATCTACATAGTCTATGAAGTGATCCCTCTGATAAGTCCAGTACCCATCTGGCAACCTACATAACCTTTAAAACATTATTGATTATATTCCCCATACTGTATTTCATATCCCCGTGACTATTTTGTGACTGCAAATTTGTACTTTCTAATCCCTTCATCTTCTCCCCCATCCCCACCCCCTCCCATCTAACAGCCATCAGTTTTTTTCTCTATATCTGAGTCTATTTTCATTTAGTTTCCTTTTTTATTCACTTTTGATTCCACATATAAGTGAGATCATACGGTATTTATCTTTCTCAGTCTGACTTATTTCACTTAACATAACATTCTCTAGCTCCATCTGTGTTGTTGCAAATGTAAGATTTCATTCTTTTTTATGGCCAAGTAATACTCCATTTTATGAGATATCATCTAACTCCTGTCAGAATGGCTACCGTCAGTAAATCAACAAACAACAAGTGTTGGTGAGGATGTGGATAAAAGGAAACCCTCATGCACTGTTGGTGGAATTGCAAATTGGTGTAACCACTATGGAAAACATTATGGAGGTTGCTCAAAAATTTAAAAATAGAACTACCTTATGACTCAGTGTCATGCAGGGTGTCATGTGGGGTTTCTGGTCCCGCTCCCCACATAAGAATGCAGGATATGGTGAGTCCAAAAAGGAACACCCATGGAGCCATACATAGGGGAGTTCTACCATTATATTCTCCCTGGAGCCGGATGAGACACATGCAGTAGGATCCACAGGATCCACAGTCAGCCAATCCCTTCTCTGCCTGCCAACCAATGAACCAATGAATGCAATCCCAGCAGTTATAACAGTAGCCAATTGGCTAAACAGTTACAGGTGACGGAGAACCTATCAGTCGATGGTTATTCATCACTGGAGCCAGCACTGCCCCACACAAGGCCTAGAGCCTGGAAACTGCTCTCTGGGACTCTGTTCCCACACTCCACCCCTCCAGGGTCTTGCCTCACAATCTATGCGACAAGCATCATCCGCAAGGGGCCCTGGGTCAGGAACCCAGCTCAAGAAAAAAAAAAGGTCCCAGTCCAGTTCAAATAATGTCCCAGGGTTGTCCCTTGAGGTCCACCTACTGTCTGGGCACAGCCAGAGCTCTCATAGTCAGATGATCCATCAAATCATCAAATCGAGTATTGAAGTTACTGCAGCATGCAAGGGTGGTGTCACCTTATTTAACTCCCCATAGTCCATAGTCATTCATCAGGTCCTGTCTGGCTTCTTGACAGGCCATACCGGGGAGTTCAAGGGACTGTGCATCGGCCTCACAATATGTATCTTTTCCAATTCCAAAATTATACAACCAATCTCCTCCTGTCTTCCTGGCAGGCAGTACTGTCACACTGTAACCACGCCCCGGGGCTGTGTCAACACTTAAGGAGGGTGGTGAGCATGCCCATGTGTCACCGCTTTCACCACTGGGATCCTGAGAAGGAACTCTCCCACCGACATCTGTAAACTGAGGCCATGTAGCACATCCACTCCTAGAAAATATTCCAAAACGGGGGAGACATAAACCTTGTAGGTACAGGGGAATGGCAAGCCTTCCTATACCCAGTGGTAAGGAAACAGCTTTTATCATCACAGTCTTTCCCCCATAGCCATCAATGCAGATTGCTGGTCCAGGAAACATTTCTGGGTTCCCATAAACAGGACTGCAGTCTGTGCCAGTGTCAATTAGGGCCAAAACCCTCTGCACATTAGAAGGGTACCAATGTATGGACAGTTCCATGTGGAGCCTGCAGTCCCGACTTGTACCCTCTGACCAGGTACCTTGGACCCACCCTTAATCAAGCTGAAAGGAATCGGCCTCAAGTAGCCTCATGAAGTCCTGGAGGGACACTGGTCGTGCTTTCCCAAACTTCTCCTTTAGGCTTCCCCAGAATTGCTGTTCCGGACGCAACTGTTTCCAAAGTTCCAATAAAAGTGAATTGGGTTTTCGGTCTATTTTTTCCAATCAACCCCTGCTGACACGAGATCACCCCACATCTGCGTGTGTGTCACGCTGTGAGGCCCATGACCTCACCCACTTACTTTTGGCTTGGGTATCCAAGTCTTAACTTCACGGACCTCCTGTCTTAACTTCCTTTGCCGCAGGCTTTCAACATCCCCTAGGATGGCCATGGCAATTGCAACTTCATCGATCCAACGCCCCACATAGGGCATAAGAATGGCCACCAAGAATCCAAAAGCACTTGCAGGGGCAGTATCCAAAACCAGATCTCTCATACTGGTTGTAAAACACTTGTCATCTGGCCCCCTCATATTATGGTTGAACATAGCATGTCTCATACCCATTTCACGAATGATTTGAGTAAGTTCCGTATATGATTGCCATTTACTCACAGTGTCTGGCAGCTCACCAGCCTGTCCCCATACTGTGTGTACCGCAGCAGTGAGCCACTCCATCAGAGTATGGTTGCCCTGGTCTTGGGCCAACCTACGGCAATTCTGCAACCTTTGTTGCAGGGACGGATGCACTGTCACGAAGGCTAGCTTTTCCATCTTGCCTGGGGAGCAGAGAATGTTGTCTGCTCCCTCATCCCATAAACGTAATAGCCAAGCCAAGACTGGCTCTCCAGGGCACTGTGGGCACTGCCTCCCCAGCTCCTGCAACTCAGTGGGAGTGTAAGGGGTGTAGGTTGTGAACTCAGTCATAGCTGGGTTACTGGCAGCAATGCCCACAGGGCCTAAAGGTTGCTCATGTTTTACCTTTTGCATCAAGATGGGCCGGACTTGGGGGTTGGGAGCTACATTGTCTCCATTCACATCCTCCGCCTCTGCCTCAGAGTCTCCACTGTGGCACTCCTCCTCTAACAAGCGTACCTGAGCTTCCAGCGCCTCTCCCCGGGGCTACTGATCCGGCAACTGAGCTATTTCATTAAGTGCAGCCTCCATGTTAGGACGTAAGGCCGTGAGGAACAACCATCCCACACGGCTGCCTGTACCCTTTGCGTCCTCTGGCAACTGATCCGCCAGAACCTGCAGGGTCTTCTCCATGCTGGCCGGAGAGCCGTCCATGTCCTCCCACCCCTCCTCGGGGGTCCAACTCCTGAGAACAGTGGCCACTGGATACCACACACTGTGTGGGGGCCACATGTCCTGCCCAGAGTAACACTCCATTCCTACCTGGCCGGAATCCTTCTCACCATGCCAGACATCTGATTGGGTGGAGGCCTCAGTGCAAGATGTCCGCAACCCTCAGAGCCTACGGCAGCAGCAGATTATCAAAAGGAAGGCAACACCTTCTATGGCCAAGAATGTGGCGTGCCATCTGGAGGCTCAAGTCTCCTAGGCAGACAGCACCTCCCGTTCTCGGCAAAGCAAATAACTGGTCTTCCGAAGCTGAGCTTTCACATCCCGTAAAGCTTCACCCTGCACCATACCCTGCTAGCTGTGCCATTTGTCATGCAGGGTGATATGCAGCATCTCTGGTCCCACTCCCCACATAAGAATGAAGGATATGGTGAGGCCAAAATGGAACACCCATGGAGCCATAGGTAGGGAAGTCATACCACTATATTCTCGCTCGCGGCCAGGGGAGACACAAGCAGTAGGACCCACATGATCCGCAGTCCGCCATTCACATTTTTCCTGCCTGCCAACCAACCAACCAATCAATGCAGTCCAGGCAGTTACATCAGTAGCCAATTGGCTAACCTGTTGCAGCTGATGGCCAAGCAATCACAGTCGATGGTCATTCACCACCCGAGCCAGCACCTCCCCACTGGAGGCCAAGAGCCTGGAAACTGCTCTCTAGGACTCTGTCCCCACACCCAGCATTCCACTCCTGGGCATTTATTCAAATAAATCCCAAACACTAATTCAAAAAATATGCACACTCCTATGTTTACTGAGAGCTATTCACAATAGCCAACATCTGGAAACATCTGTGAAGCATTTTGAAATCATTGTGTCTAGTGTTGTTATGCCTTCTTTAAATATTTTTCAGTAAAAGTGTAGCTGTAATGTGCTAGTCATGCATTCGTGAAACCTTCCTTTCATCTGTCTGCAACATCACATGCTTTCCCTACATAGACAGGGACACTTGTATGTTCTCTTACTTTTACATTATGATCTTTTCTGATGATTTTAATCTTTCTTCCCTCTCTTATATATGAGATTTTCAGTTGGCAACCTCTCTGATGATCCAATACAATATCTATTTATTGGTCATGTAATTGGTATCTGGATCCTTATTAGATGGCAAAGAAAAGCGTTGCCCTTAAAGGACCTCCACAAAAAAAAGAAGAGATGGCTTAGATACACTGATATTGGTTGAATCCTAAAAAACAGTTTTGGTTATAAGTA